>NW_028125452.1:0-217256 GCF_965194825.1 Balaenoptera physalus | reverse complement strand
TGATTACCCCTTAGTTCTTCAAAGTGTTCTCTTAAAGTATCTGTCACATTTTGAAGTGTTTTGGCCATTACCTCCCTGAAGACATGTTGAGGGCAGGTTTCATTTACAGTTCTGCAGTACTTGTTCCTATGAAATGACCATTAGCACAGGCTTTAAAACTGCTTTTGCAGGTAACTGCCAGAGGGCGGCAGCCTTTCTATGTTCCCCACCCTGTTAACTAGGGAAAAGCCCTTGCGGCCTGTGGTGTTTCTCGGTTATAGAGTGGAGTGTGCCCGGAGAAACCCACACAGGCTGATGTCTCCTTACTTTTGTTGGATATTTAAATTTAATTTTTATTTTTTATTGGAGTAATTTTCCACTGTGTACGTGGACCACTTCTTCTTTGTGCATTCCTCGGTTGATGGACATTTTCATTGCTTCCAAGTGTTGGCTATGGTAAATATTGTTGGAGTGCAGGATTGCCAGCCTGTGACTTTTTGATTCTCATTTTCTCAGGTGATAGGCCCAGCAGTGGGTGTGATTGACTGACTGGTAGCACCGTTTTTCCCTTTCCAAGCACCTTCTTTGTGTTTTCATTCCTGGCACTTAGCACGTCCGCCTTAGAATCGAGGGTACACATTTCTCCTCAATCGCTTCAGCATTTATTGTTTGCAGCATTTATGCTAATGGCCCTACTGGCTCCTGTGAGCTGATAGGGTTTTGTAATTTGGGTTTGCATGTCTTTGAAAATTCGTAAAACTCATCATTTTTCTCCGCGGTTTTCTTTTCTGTTAAAAAAAGGAAACAATTGGGAGTACAATATAACTCTTGATATTGTCTTCTTGGAAGGCTGCCCTCTTTTGAATTTTTTGTTCGATCTTCACCTCAGACTTTTTTTAGAGAGCAGGTGTCATTTACCAAACTGCAAGTTTGGTGAATATTTAGTGACCTTTAGCAAGGGTTTTAAATCTCCTGTTGTGGGAAGTGGCCTGAAGCAGGCAGCATTTCTCCATTCCCAAACCTGGGTAATAGGGCAGCAGAGCCTTTCTGGAAGTCGTGTTCCTAGGTTGTAAATTACATTGGAATGTGCATGGAGAAAGCCCCATAAGTTTATGTCTCATTATTTCTTCTTGGTTTTAATTTTTTTTTAATTGGGGTAAAGCTTAGAATATTGTTTGTCCTAGGTGAACACAATCTGGTTCATTTGTACATTATATATATCTATTCAAGTACAGATCCTCTTCCCATGTAAAATGTTAACAGAGGGTTCCGCAGACCTCCCTTGCTATATGGTCGGTCTTTTTGAGATATGTATATAATATGAGTTTGTATACATATAGTAACACTAATCTTAACTTATCTATTCCCCCCACCTTTCGTTTTAGATGAGCATAGTTTGTTTTCTAATTCTGTGAGTGTCTTTCTCTGCGGAAATATGTTCATTTGTGTCAGTTATTAGATAACGCCTATAAGTGATATCATAGAATACAGGTCTTTTGCTTTCCAACTTACCTCATCTTTCGTGATTATCTCCAGACTCATTTGTGGTGCCTCAAAGAGAAATGGTTCATTGTCTTCCATGGCTAATATTCCATTGTGTATATGGACCACTTCTTCTTTATCCATTTACCTGTTGTTGGACATTTTGATTGCTTCACTGTCTTGGATATTGTGAATAAGGCTGCACTGCAGCTTTTGCGGCCTGTGTCTTCTCGATTCTTGTCTTCTCAGGTGAGAGGTCCAATGGTGCCCCTGCTGGATTGAATGGTACCTCCATTTTTACTTTTAAACACAGCTGCTTTCTGTTCTCACTATTGGCTGTTACCCCTTTATGTCTCACCAGCAGGTAGAGGGTACACAGTTCTCTAAAACCCCTTCAGCATTTATTGTTTGTAGACATTTTGCTGATGGTCAGTCGACTGGTGTAAGTTGAAACATTTGTAGATTAGTTACCATGCGTCTAACACTCCCTGAGGTTGAGCTTTTATCCATTTTCCTTTTTTTAAAAAGAGTGTAAGTAAAACTTAACTCTTCATAATCTCTTCTTGAAACATTTGCCTGTTTTGAATTTTTTTGTCCATTCTCTACTTCAGCACAAATTTTTAGGGCAAGTTTTCTTTACAGCCCTGAGTCCTTGTGAATGTTAAGTGACCATTAGCTGTGACTTTAAAGCTGCTCTTGCAGGAAACGGCCACAAGGTGGCAGCATTTCTCCTTTACCAAATTTGGTTACTAGGGAAACAGAGCCTTAATGGAAGTGGTGTTCTAGGTTGTATATTAGAATGGAAAATGCCAGGAAAAAGCCCTTTAAGTTTATGTCTCATTACTTCTTGTTCATATTTGTAATTTACTTTTAATTTTTTATCCCAGCAAATTTGATTACAATGGTTTGTTTGTTCTAGGTGTGCAAGATGTGGTTCTTTCACACATATACAGGTATCTATTCTTCCTCGCATCCTTTTCCCATGTAGGTTATGACACAATGTTGAGTAGTCTTCTCCTGGTCTTCCGTACGTCTTTCCTGGTTATATATTTCACATGGTTTGTATATCTCTGTTAACCCCAATATGGTAATGTATCCAATCCTCATCCCTTTCTATTTGGTGAACCATAAGTTTTTTAATGAATCTGTGATTGCCTTTCTCTGTGGAAATATCTTCATTGGTATCAATTTTTAAGTAACTCCTAAAAGTGATATGATAGGATATGTGGCTTTTGCTTTCTCACTTACTACAGGTGGCGTGATTACGTCTAGACTCATCTACGGTGCTGCAAATGGCATTGTTTCATTTTTTTCACTAGCGAATATTCCAGTTGTACATGGAGGAGTTCTTCTTTGTCCTCCCATCTGTTGGTAGACTTCTGTTTACTTCCATATCTTGGCTATTGTAATACTGTGCAATGCAGATTTGCCTGCCTGTGTCTTTCCAATTCTCTCTTCTTAGATTATAGGTGGAGGAGTGGGCCTGCTGGATCATATGGTAGCTCAATGTTTACCTTTTTAAGGCACCTCCATTCTGTTCTCATTGGTGGTCCTTTCCAACTTACGTCCCACTTGAAGTTGAGGGTAGGCATTTCTCCACAACACCTTCAGCATTTATTGTTTGTAGTTTTCTTACTGATGGTTATTCTGACAAGTGTGAGCTGATACCTCTTTGTGGTTGAATTCGCATGTGCCTCATAATCCGTTGAAATTGAGCTTGAAGGCATGTCCTTTTTATTTTTCAAGCTGTGATTACCCCTTAGTTCTTCAAAGTGTTCTCTTAAAGTATCTGTCACATTTTGAAGTGTTTTGGCCATTACCTCCCTGAAGACATGTTGAGGGCAGGTTTCATTTACAGTTCTGCAGTACTTGTTCCTATGAAATGACCATTAGCACAGGCTTTAAAACTGCTTTTGCAGGTAACTGCCAGAGGGCGGCAGCCTTTCTATGTTCCCCACCCTGTTAACTAGGGAAAAGCCCTTGCGGCCTGTGGTGTTTCTCGGTTATAGAGTGGAGTGTGCCCGGAGAAACCCACACAAGCTGATGTCTCCTTACTTTTGTTGGATATTTAAATTTAATTTTTATTTTTTATTGGAGTAATTTTCCACTGTGTACGTGGACCACTTCTTCTTTGTGCATTCCTCGGTTGATGGACATTTTCATTGCTTCCAAGTGTTGGCTATGGTAAATATTGTTGGAGAGCAGGATTGCCAGCCTGTAACTTTTTGATTCTCATTTTCTCAGGTGATAGGCCCAGCAGTGGGTTTGATTGACTGACTGGTAGCACCGTTTTTCCCTTTCCAAGCACCTTCTTTGTGTTTTCATTCCTGGCACTTAGCACGTCCGCCTTAGAATCGAGGGTACACATTTGTCCTCAATCGCTTCAGCATTTATTGTTTGCAGCATTTATGCTAATGGCCCTACTGGCTCCTGTGAGCTGATAGGGTTTTGTAATTTGGGTTTGCATGTCTTTGAAAATTCGTAAAACTCATCATTTTTCTCCGCGGTTTCTTTTCTGTTAAAAAAAGGAAACAATTGGGAGTACAATATAACTCTTGATATTGTCTTCTTGGAAGGCTGCCCTCTTTTGAATTTTTTGTTCGATCTTCACCTCAGACTTTTTTTAGAGAGCAGGTGTCATTTACCAAACTGCAAGTTTGGTGAATATTTAGTGACCTTTAGCAAGGGTTTTAAATCTCCTGTTGTGGGAAGTGGCCTGAAGCAGGCAGCATTTCTCCATTCCCAAATCTGGGTAATAGGGCAGCAGAGCCTTTCTGGAAGTCGTGTTCCTAGGTTGTAAATTACATTGGAATGTGCATGGAGAAAGCCCCATAAGTTTATGTCTCATTATTTCTTCTTGGTTTTAATTTTTTTTTAATTGGGGTAAAGCTTAGAATATTGTTTGTCCTAGGTGAACACAATCTGGTTCATTTGTACATTATATATATCTATTCAAGTACAGATCCTCTTCCCATGTAAAATGTTAACAGAGGGTTCCGCAGACCTCCCTTGCTATATCGTCGGTCTTTTTGAGATATGTATATAATATGAGTTTGTATACATATAGTAACACTAATCTTAACTTATCTATTCCCCCCACCTTTCGTTTTAGATGAGCATAGTTTGTTTTCTAATTCTGTGAGTGTCTTTCTCTGCGGAAATATGTTCATTTGTGTCAGTTATTAGATAACGCCTATAAGTGATATCATAGAATACAGGTCTTTTGCTTTCCAACTTACCTCATCTTTCGTGATTATCTCCAGACTCATTTGTGGTGCCTCAAAGAGCAATGGTTCATTGTCTTCCATGGCTAATATTCCATTGTGTATATGGACCACTTCTTCTTTATCCATTTACCTGTTGTTGGACATTTTGATTGCTTCACTGTCTTGGATATTGTGAATAAGGCTGCACTGCAGCTTTTGCGGCCTGTGTCTTCTCGATTCTTGTCTTCTCAGGTGAGAGGTCCAATGGTGCCCCTGCTGGATTGAATGGTACCTCCATTTTTACTTTTAAACACAGCTGCTTTCTGTTCTCACTATTGGCTGTTACCCCTTTATGTCTCACCAGCAGGTAGAGGGTACACAGTTCTCTAAAACCCCTTCAGCATTTATTGTTTGTAGACATTTTGCTGATGGTCAGTCAACTGGTGTAAGTTGAAACTTTTTGTAGATTAGTTACCATGCGTCTAACACTCCCTGAGGTTGAGCTTTTATCCATTTTCCTTTTTTTAAAAAGAGTGTAAGTAAAACTTAACTCTTCATAATCTCTTCTTGAAACATTTGCCTGTTTTGAATTTTTTTGTCCATTCTCTACTTCAGCACAAATTTTTAGGGGAAGTTTCCTTTACAGCCCTGAGTCCTTGTGAATGTTAAGTGACCATTAGCTGTGACTTTAAAGCTGCTCTTGCAGGAAACGGCCACAAGGTGGCAGCATTTCTCCTTTACCAAATTTGGTTACTAGGGAAACAGAGCCTTAATGGAAGTGGTGTTCTAGGTTGTATATTAGAATGGAAAATGCCAGGAAAAAGCCCTTTAAGTTTATGTCTCATTACTTCTTGTTCATATTTGTAATTTACTTTTAATTTTTTATCCCAGCAAATTTGATTACAATGGTTTGTTTGTTCTAGGTGTGCAAGATGTGGTTCTTTCACACATATACAGGTATCTATTCTTCCTCGCATCCTTTTCCCATGTAGGTTATGACACAATGTTGAGTAGTCTTCTCCTGGTCTTCCGTACGTCTTTCCTGGTTATATATTTCACATGGTTTGTATATCTCTGTTAACCCCAATATGGTAATGTATCCAATCCTCATCCCTTTCTACTTGGTGAACCATAAGTTTTTTAATGAATCTGTGATTGCCTTTCTCTGTGGAAATATCTTCATTGGTATCAATTTTTAAGTAACTCCTAAAAGTGATATGATAGGATATGTGGCTTTTGCTTTCTCACTTACTACAGGTGGCGTGATTACGTCTAGACTCATCTACGGTGCTGCAAATGGCATTGTTTCATTTTTTTCACTAGCGAATATTCCAGTTGTACATGGAGGAGTTCTTCTTTGTCCTCCCATCTGTTGGTAGACTTCTGTTTACTTCCATATCTTGGCTATTGTAATACTGTGCAATGCAGATTTGCCTGCCTGTGTCTTTCCAATTCTCTCTTCTTAGATTATAGGTGGAGGAGTGGGCCTGCTGGATCATATGGTAGCTCAATGTTTACCTTTTTAAGGCACCTCCATTCTGTTCTCATTGGTGGTCCTTTCCAACTTACGTCCCACTTGAAGTTGAGGGTAGGCATTTCTCCACAACACCTTCAGCATTTATTGTTTGTAGTTTTCTTGCTGATGGTTATTCTGACAAGTGTGAGCTGATACCTCTTTGTGGTTGAATTCGCATGTGCCTCATAATCCGTTGAAATTGAGCTTGAAGGCATGTCCTTTTTATTTTTCAAGCTGTGATTACCCATTAGTTCTTCAGAGTGTTCTCTTAAAGTATGTGCCACATTTTGATCTGTTTTGGCCATTACCTCCCTGAAGACATTTTGAGGGCAGGTTTCATTTACAGTTCTGCAGTACTTGTTCCTATGAAATGACCATTAGCACAGGCTTTAAAACTGCCTTTGCAGGTAACTGCCAGAGGGCGGCAGCCTTTCTATGTTCCCCACCCTGGTAACTAGGGAAAAGCCCTTGCGGCCTGTGGTGTTTCTCGGTTATAAATTAGAGTGGAGTGTGCCCGGAGAAACCCACACAAGCTGATGTCTCCTTACTTTTGTTGGATATTTAAATTTAATTTTTATTTTTTATTGGAGTAATTTTCCACTGTGTACGTGGACCACTTCTTCTTTGTGCATTCCTCGGTTGATGGACATTTTCATTGCTTCCAAGTGTTGGCTATGGTAAATATTGTTGGAGTGCAGGATTGCCAGCCTGTGACTTTTTGATTCTCATTTTCTCAGGTGATAGGCCCAGCAGTGGGTGTGATTGACTGACTGGTAGCACCGTTTTTCCCTTTCCAAGCACCTTCTTTGTGTTTTCATTCCTGGCACTTAGCACGTCCGCCTTAGAATCGAGGGTACACATTTCTCCTCAATCGCTTCAGCATTTATTGTTTGCAGCATTTATGCTAATGGCCCTACTGGCTCCTGTGAGCTGATAGGGTTTTGTAATTTGGGTTTGCATGTCTTTGAAAATTCGTAAAACTCATCATTTTTCTCCGCGGTTTTCTTTTCTGTTAAAAAAAGGAAACAATTGGGAGTACAATATAACTCTTGATATTGTCTTCTTGGAAGGCTGCCCTCTTTTGAATTTTTTGTTCGATCTTCACCTCAGACTTTTTTTAGAGAGCAGGTGTCATTTACCAAACTGCAAGTTTGGTGAATATTTAGTGACCTTTAGCAAGGGTTTTAAATCTCCTGTTGTGGGAAGTGGCCTGAAGCAGGCAGCATTTCTCCATTCCCAAATCTGGGTAATAGGGCAGCAGAGCCTTTCTGGAAGTCATGTTCCTAGGTTGTAAATTACATTGGAATGTGCATGGAGAAAGCCCCATAAGTTTATGTCTCATTATTTCTTCTTGGTTTTAATTTTTTTTTAATTGGGGTAAAGCTTAGAATATTGTTTGTCCTAGGTGAACACAATCTGGTTCATTTGTACATTATATATATCTATTCAAGTACAGATCCTCTTCCCATGTAAAATGTTAACAGAGGGTTCCGCAGACCTCCCTTGCTATATGGTCGGTCTTTTTGAGATATGTATATAATATGAGTTTGTATACATATAGTAACACTAATCTTAACTTATCTATTCCCCCCACCTTTCGTTTTAGATGAGCATAGTTTGTTTTCTAATTCTGTGAGTGTCTTTCTCTGCGGAAATATGTTCATTTGTGTCAGTTATTAGATAACGCCTATAAGTGATATCATAGAATACAGGTCTTTTGCTTTCCAACTTACCTCATCTTTCGTGATTATCTCCAGACTCATTTGTGGTGCCTCAAAGAGAAATGGTTCATTGTCTTCCATGGCTAATATTCCATTGTGTATATGGACCACTTCTTCTTTATCCATTTACCTGTTGTTGGACATTTTGATTGCTTCACTGTCTTGAATATTGTGAATAAGGCTGCACTGCAGCTTTTGCGGCCTGTGTCTTCTCGATTCTTGTCTTCTCAGGTGAGAGGTCCAATGGTGCCCCTGCTGGATTGAATGGTACCTCCATTTTTACTTTTAAACACAGCTGCTTTCAGTTCTCACTATTGGCTGTTACCCCTTTATGTCTCACCAGCAGGTAGAGGGTACACAGTTCTCTAAAACCCCTTCAGCATTTATTGTTTGTAGACATTTTGCTGATGGTCAGTCGACTGGTGTAAGTTGAAACATTTGTAGATTAGTTACCATGCGTCTAACACTCCCTGAGGTTGAGCTTTTATCCATTTTCCTTTTTTTAAAAAGAGTGTAAGTAAAACTTAACTCTTCATAATCTCTTCTTGAAACATTTGCCTGTTTTGAATTTTTTTGTCCATTCTCTACTTCAGCACAAATTTTTAGGGCAAGTTTTCTTTACAGCCCTGAGTCCTTGTGAATGTTAAGTGACCATTAGCTGTGACTTTAAAGCTGCTCTTGCAGGAAACGGCCACAAGGTGGCAGCATTTCTCCTTTACCAAATTTGGTTACTAGGGAAACAGAGCCTTAATGGAAGTGGTGTTCTAGGTTGTATATTAGAATGGAAAATGCCAGGAAAAAGCCCTTTAAGTTTATGTCTCATTACTTCTTGTTCATATTTGTAATTTACTTTTAATTTTTTATCCCAGCAAATTTGATTACAATGGTTTGTTTGTTCTAGGTGTGCAAGATGTGGTTCTTTCACACATATACAGGTATCTATTCTTCCTCGCATCCTTTTCCCATGTAGGTTATGACACAATGTTGAGTAGTCTTCTCCTGGTCTTCCGTACGTCTTTCCTGGTTATATATTTCACATGGTTTGTATATCTCTGTTAACCCCAATATGGTAATGTATCCAATCCTCATCCCTTTCTATTTGGTGAAAATTAAGTTTTTTAATGAATCTGTGATTGCCTTTCTCTGTGGAAATATCTTCATTGGTATCAATTTTTAAGTAACTCCTAAAAGTGATATGATAGGATATGTGTCTTTTGCTTTCTCACTTACTACATGTGGCGTGATTACGTCTAGACTCATCTACGGTGCTGCAAATGGCATTGTTTCATTTTTTTCACTAGCGAATATTCCAGTTGTACATGGAGGAGTTCTTCTTTGTCCTCCCATCTGTTGGTAGACTTCTGTTTACTTCCATATCTTGGCTATTGTAATACTGTGCAATGCAGATTTGCCTGCCTGTGTCTTTCCAATTCTCTCTTCTTAGATTATAGGTGGAGGAGTGGGCCTGCTGGATCATATGGTAGCTCAATGTTTACCTTTTTAAGGCACCTCCATTCTGTTCTCATTGGTGGTCCTTTCCAACTTACGTCCCACTTGAAGTTGAGGGTAGGCATTTCTCCACAACACCTTCAGCATTTATTGTTTGTAGTTTTCTTACTGATGGTTATTCTGACAAGTGTGAGCTGATACCTCTTTGTGGTTGAATTCGCATGTGCCTCATAATCCGTTGAAATTGAGCTTGAAGGCATGTCCTTTTTATTTTTCAAGCTGTGATTACCCCTTAGTTCTTCAAAGTGTTCTCTTAAAGTATCTGTCACATTTTGAAGTGTTTTGGCCATTACCTCCCTGAAGACATGTTGAGGGCAGGTTTCATTTACAGTTCTGCAGTACTTGTTCCTATGAAATGACCATTAGCACAGGCTTTAAAACTGCTTTTGCAGGTAACTGCCAGAGGGCGGCAGCCTTTCTATGTTCCCCACCCTGTTAACTAGGGAAAAGCCCTTGCGGCCTGTGGTGTTTCTCGGTTATAGAGTGGAGTGTGCCCGGAGAAACCCACACAAGCTGATGTCTCCTTACTTTTGTTGGATATTTAAATTTAATTTTTATTTTTTATTGGAGTAATTTTCCACTGTGTACGTGGACCACTTCTTCTTTGTGCATTCCTCGGTTGATGGACATTTTCATTGCTTCCAAGTGTTGGCTATGGTAAATATTGTTGGAGAGCAGGATTGCCAGCCTGTAACTTTTTGATTCTCATTTTCTCAGGTGATAGGCCCAGCAGTGGGTTTGATTGACTGACTGGTAGCACCGTTTTTCCCTTTCCAAGCACCTTCTTTGTGTTTTCATTCCTGGCACTTAGCACGTCCGCCTTAGAATCGAGGGTACACATTTCTCCTCAATCGCTTCAGCATTTATTGTTTGCAGCATTTATGCTAATGGCCCTACTGGCTCCTGTGAGCTGATAGGGTTTTGTAATTTGGGTTTGCATGTCTTTGAAAATTCGTAAAACTCATCATTTTTCTCCGCGGTTTCTTTTCTGTTAAAAAAAGGAAACAATTGGGAGTACAATATAACTCTTGATATTGTCTTCTTGGAAGGCTGCCCTCTTTTGAATTTTTTGTTCGATCTTCACCTCAGACTTTTTTTAGAGAGCAGGTGTCATTTACCAAACTGCAAGTTTGGTGAATATTTAGTGACCTTTAGCAAGGGTTTTAAATCTCCTGTTGTGGGAAGTGGCCTGAAGCAGGCAGCATTTCTCCATTCCCAAATCTGGGTAATAGGGCAGCAGAGCCTTTCTGGAAGTCGTGTTCCTAGGTTGTAAATTACATTGGAATGTGCATGGAGAAAGCCCCATAAGTTTATGTCTCATTATTTCTTCTTGGTTTTAATTTTTTTTTAATTGGGGTAAAGCTTAGAATATTGTTTGTCCTAGGTGAACACAATCTGGTTCATTTGTACATTATATATATCTATTCAAGTACAGATCCTCTTCCCATGTAAAATGTTAACAGAGGGTTCCGCAGACCTCCCTTGCTATATCGTCGGTCTTTTTGAGATATGTATATAATATGAGTTTGTATACATATAGTAACACTAATCTTAACTTATCTATTCCCCCCACCTTTCGTTTTAGATGAGCATAGTTTGTTTTCTAATTCTGTGAGTGTCTTTCTCTGCGGAAATATGTTCATTTGTGTCAGTTATTAGATAACGCCTATAAGTGATATCATAGAATACAGGTCTTTTGCTTTCCAACTTACCTCATCTTTCGTGATTATCTCCAGACTCATTTGTGGTGCCTCAAAGAGCAATGGTTCATTGTCTTCCATGGCTAATATTCCATTGTGTATATGGACCACTTCTTCTTTATCCATTTACCTGTTGTTGGACATTTTGATTGCTTCACTGTCTTGGATATTGTGAATAAGGCTGCACTGCAGCTTTTGCGGCCTGTGTCTTCTCGATTCTTGTCTTCTCAGGTGAGAGGTCCAATGGTGCCCCTGCTGGATTGAATGGTACCTCCATTTTTACTTTTAAACACAGCTGCTTTCTGTTCTCACTATTGGCTGTTACCCCTTTATGTCTCACCAGCAGGTAGAGGGTACACAGTTCTCTAAAACCCCTTCAGCATTTATTGTTTGTAGACATTTTGCTGATGGTCAGTCGACTGGTGTAAGTTGAAACTTTTTGTAGATTAGTTACCATGCGTCTAACACTCCCTGAGGTTGAGCTTTTATCCATTTTCCTTTTTTTAAAAAGAGTGTAAGTAAAACTTAACTCTTCATAATCTCTTCTTGAAACATTTGCCTGTTTTGAATTTTTTTGTCCATTCTCTACTTCAGCACAAATTTTTAGGGGAAGTTTCCTTTACAGCCCTGAGTCCTTGTGAATGTTAAGTGACCATTAGCTGTGACTTTAAAGCTGCTCTTGCAGGAAACGGCCACAAGGTGGCAGCATTTCTCCTTTACCAAATTTGGTTACTAGGGAAACAGAGCCTTAATGGAAGTGGTGTTCTAGGTTGTATATTAGAATGGAAAATGCCAGGAAAAAGCCCTTTAAGTTTATGTCTCATTACTTCTTGTTCATATTTGTAATTTACTTTTAATTTTTTATCCCAGCAAATTTGATTACAATGGTTTGTTTGTTCTAGGTGTGCAAGATGTGGTTCTTTCACACATATACAGGTATCTATTCTTCCTCGCATCCTTTTCCCATGTAGGTTATGACACAATGTTGAGTAGTCTTCTCCTGGTCTTCCGTACGTCTTTCCTGGTTATATATTTCACATGGTTTGTATATCTCTGTTAACCCCAATATGGTAATGTATCCAATCCTCATCCCTTTCTACTTGGTGAACCATAAGTTTTTTAATGAATCTGTGATTGCCTTTCTCTGTGGAAATATCTTCATTGGTATCAATTTTTAAGTAACTCCTAAAAGTGATATGATAGGATATGTGGCTTTTGCTTTCTCACTTACTACAGGTGGCGTGATTACGTCTAGACTCATCTACGGTGCTGCAAATGGCATTGTTTCATTTTTTTCACTAGCGAATATTCCAGTTGTACATGGAGGAGTTCTTCTTTGTCCTCCCATCTGTTGGTAGACTTCTGTTTACTTCCATATCTTGGCTATTGTAATACTGTGCAATGCAGATTTGCCTGCCTGTGTCTTTCCAATTCTCTCTTCTTAGATTATAGGTGGAGGAGTGGGCCTGCTGGATCATATGGTAGCTCAATGTTTACCTTTTTAAGGCACCTCCATTCTGTTCTCATTGGTGGTCCTTTCCAACTTACGTCCCACTTGAAGTTGAGGGTAGGCATTTCTCCACAACACCTTCAGCATTTATTGTTTGTAGTTTTCTTGCTGATGGTTATTCTGACAAGTGTGAGCTGATACCTCTTTGTGGTTGAATTCGCATGTGCCTCATAATCCGTTGAAATTGAGCTTGAAGGCATGTCCTTTTTATTTTTCAAGCTGTGATTACCCATTAGTTCTTCAGAGTGTTCTCTTAAAGTATGTGCCACATTTTGATCTGTTTTGGCCATTACCTCCCTGAAGACATTTTGAGGGCAGGTTTCATTTACAGTTCTGCAGTACTTGTTCCTATGAAATGACCATTAGCACAGGCTTTAAAACTGCCTTTGCAGGTAACTGCCAGAGGGCGGCAGCCTTTCTATGTTCCCCACCCTGGTAACTAGGGAAAAGCCCTTGCGGCCTGTGGTGTTTCTCGGTTATAAATTAGAGTGGAGTGTGCCCGGAGAAACCCACACAAGCTGATGTCTCCTTACTTTTGTTGGATATTTAAATTTAATTTTTATTTTTTATTGGAGTAATTTTCCACTGTGTACGTGGACCACTTCTTCTTTGTGCATTCCTCGGTTGATGGACATTTTCATTGCTTCCAAGTGTTGGCTATGGTAAATATTGTTGGAGTGCAGGATTGCCAGCCTGTGACTTTTTGATTCTCATTTTCTCAGGTGATAGGCCCAGCAGTGGGTGTGATTGACTGACTGGTAGCACCGTTTTTCCCTTTCCAAGCACCTTCTTTGTGTTTTCATTCCTGGCACTTAGCACGTCCGCCTTAGAATCGAGGGTACACATTTCTCCTCAATCGCTTCAGCATTTATTGTTTGCAGCATTTATGCTAATGGCCCTACTGGCTCCTGTGAGCTGATAGGGTTTTGTAATTTGGGTTTGCATGTCTTTGAAAATTCGTAAAACTCATCATTTTTCTCCGCGGTTTTCTTTTCTGTTAAAAAAAGGAAACAATTGGGAGTACAATATAACTCTTGATATTGTCTTCTTGGAAGGCTGCCCTCTTTTGAATTTTTTGTTCGATCTTCACCTCAGACTTTTTTTAGAGAGCAGGTGTCATTTACCAAACTGCAAGTTTGGTGAATATTTAGTGACCTTTAGCAAGGGTTTTAAATCTCCTGTTGTGGGAAGTGGCCTGAAGCAGGCAGCATTTCTCCATTCCCAAATCTGGGTAATAGGGCAGCAGAGCCTTTCTGGAAGTCATGTTCCTAGGTTGTAAATTACATTGGAATGTGCATGGAGAAAGCCCCATAAGTTTATGTCTCATTATTTCTTCTTGGTTTTAATTTTTTTTTAATTGGGGTAAAGCTTAGAATATTGTTTGTCCTAGGTGAACACAATCTGGTTCATTTGTACATTATATATATCTATTCAAGTACAGATCCTCTTCCCATGTAAAATGTTAACAGAGGGTTCCGCAGACCTCCCTTGCTATATGGTCGGTCTTTTTGAGATATGTATATAATATGAGTTTGTATACATATAGTAACACTAATCTTAACTTATCTATTCCCCCCACCTTTCGTTTTAGATGAGCATAGTTTGTTTTCTAATTCTGTGAGTGTCTTTCTCTGCGGAAATATGTTCATTTGTGTCAGTTATTAGATAACGCCTATAAGTGATATCATAGAATACAGGTCTTTTGCTTTCCAACTTACCTCATCTTTCGTGATTATCTCCAGACTCATTTGTGGTGCCTCAAAGAGAAATGGTTCATTGTCTTCCATGGCTAATATTCCATTGTGTATATGGACCACTTCTTCTTTATCCATTTACCTGTTGTTGGACATTTTGATTGCTTCACTGTCTTGAATATTGTGAATAAGGCTGCACTGCAGCTTTTGCGGCCTGTGTCTTCTCGATTCTTGTCTTCTCAGGTGAGAGGTCCAATGGTGCCCCTGCTGGATTGAATGGTACCTCCATTTTTACTTTTAAACACAGCTGCTTTCTGTTCTCACTATTGGCTGTTACCCCTTTATGTCTCACCAGCAGGTAGAGGGTACACAGTTCTCTAAAACCCCTTCAGCATTTATTGTTTGTAGACATTTTGCTGATGGTCAGTCGACTGGTGTAAGTTGAAACATTTGTAGATTAGTTACCATGCGTCTAACACTCCCTGAGGTTGAGCTTTTATCCATTTTCCTTTTTTTAAAAAGAGTGTAAGTAAAACTTAACTCTTCATAATCTCTTCTTGAAACATTTGCCTGTTTTGAATTTTTTTGTCCATTCTCTACTTCAGCACAAATTTTTAGGGCAAGTTTCCTTTACAGCCCTGAGTCCTTGTGAATGTTAAGTGACCATTAGCTGTGACTTTAAAGCTGCTCTTGCAGGAAACGGCCACAAGGTGGCAGCATTTCTCCTTTACCAAATTTGGTTACTAGGGAAACAGAGCCTTAATGGAAGTGGTGTTCTAGGTTGTATATTAGAATGGAAAATGCCAGGAAAAAGCCCTTTAAGTTTATGTCTCATTACTTCTTGTCCATATTTGTAATTTACTTTTAATTTTTTATCCCAGCAAATTTGATTACAATGGTTTGTTTGTTCTAGGTGTGCAAGATGTGGTTCTTTCACACATATACAGGTATCTATTCTTCCTCGCATCCTTTTCCCATGTAGGTTATGACACAATGTTGAGTAGTCTTCTCCTGGTCTTCCGTACGTCTTTCCTGGTTATATATTTCACATGGTTTGTATATCTCTGTTAACCCCAATATGGTAATGTATCCAATCCTCATCCCTTTCTATTTGGTGAACCATAAGTTTTTTAATGAATCTGTGATTGCCTTTCTCTGTGGAAATATCTTCATTGGTATCAATTTTTAAGTAACTCCTAAAAGTGATATGATAGGATATGTGGCTTTTGCTTTCTCACTTACTACAGGTGGCGTGATTACGTCTAGACTCATCTACGGTGCTGCAAATGGCATTGTTTCATTTTTTTCACTAGCGAATATTCCAGTTGTACATGGAGGAGTTCTTCTTTGTCCTCCCATCTGTTGGTAGACTTCTGTTTACTTCCATATCTTGGCTATTGTAATACTGTGCAATGCAGATTTGCCTGCCTGTGTCTTTCCAATTCTCTCTTCTTAGATTATAGGTGGAGGAGTGGGCCTGCTGGATCATATGGTAGCTCAATGTTTACCTTTTTAAGGCACCTCCATTCTGTTCTCATTGGTGGTCCTTTCCAACTTACGTCCCACTTGAAGTTGAGGGTAGGCATTTCTCCACAACACCTTCAGCATTTATTGTTTGTAGTTTTCTTGCTGATGGTTATTCTGACAAGTGTGAGCTGATACCTCTTTGTGGTTGAATTCGCATGTGCCTCATAATCCGTTGAAATTGAGCTTGAAGGCATGTCCTTTTTATTTTTCAAGCTGTGATTACCCCTTAGTTCTTCAAAGTGTTCTCTTAAAGTATCTGTCACATTTTGAAGTGTTTTGGCCATTACCTCCCTGAAGACATGTTGAGGGCAGGTTTCATTTACAGTTCTGCAGTACTTGTTCCTATGAAATGACCATTAGCACAGGCTTTAAAACTGCTTTTGCAGGTAACTGCCAGAGGGCGGCAGCCTTTCTATGTTCCCCACCCTGTTAACTAGGGAAAAGCCCTTGCGGCCTGTGGTGTTTCTCGGTTATAGAGTGGAGTGTGCCCGGAGAAACCCACACAAGCTGATGTCTCCTTACTTTTGTTGGATATTTAAATTTAATTTTTATTTTTTATTGGAGTAATTTTCCACTGTGTACGTGGACCACTTCTTCTTTGTGCATTCCTCGGTTGATGGACATTTTCATTGCTTCCAAGTGTTGGCTATGGTAAATATTGTTGGAGTGCAGGATTGCCAGCCTGTGACTTTTTGATTCTCATTTTCTCAGGTGATAGGCCCAGCAGTGGGTGTGATTGACTGACTGGTAGCACCGTTTTTCCCTTTCCAAGCACCTTCTTTGTGTTTTCATTCCTGGCACTTAGCACGTCCGCCTTAGAATCGAGGGTACACATTTCTCCTCAATCGCTTCAGCATTTATTGTTTGCAGCATTTATGCTAATGGCCCTACTGGCTCCTGTGAGCTGATAGGGTTTTGTAATTTGGGTTTGCATGTCTTTGAAAATTCGTAAAACTCATCATTTTTCTCCGCGGTTTTCTTTTCTGTTAAAAAAAGGAAACAATTGGGAGTAAAATATAACTCTTGATATTGTCTTCTTGGAAGGCTGCCCTCTTTTGAATTTTTTGTTCGATCTTCACCTCAGACTTTTTTTAGAGAGCAGGTGTCATTTACCAAATTGCAAGTTTGGTGAATATTTAGTGACCTTTAGCAAGGGTTTTAAATCTCCTGTTGTGGGAAGTGGCCTGAAGCAGGCAGCATTTCTCCATTCCCAAATCTGGGTAATAGGGCAGCAGAGCCTTTCTGGAAGTCGTGTTCCTAGGTTGTAAATTACATTGGAATGTGCATGGAGAAAGCCCCATAAGTTTATGTCTCATTATTTCTTCTTGGTTTTAATTTTTCTTTAATTGGGGTAAAGCTTAGAATATTGTTTGTCCTAGGTGAACACAATCTGGTTCATTTGTACATTATATATATCTATTCAAGTACAGATCCTCTTCCCATGTAAAATGTTAACAGAGGGTTCCGCAGACCTCCCTTGCTATATGGTCGGTCTTTTTGAGATATGTATATAATATGAGTTTGTATACATATAGTAACACTAATCTTAACTTATCTATTCCCCCCACCTTTCGTTTTAGATGAGCATAGTTTGTTTTCTAATTCTGTGAGTGTCTTTCTCTGTGGAAATATGTTCATTTGTGTCAGTTATTAGATAACGCCTATAAGTGATATCATAGAATACAGGTCTTTTGCTTTCCAACTTACCTCATCTTTCGTGATTATCTCCAGACTCATTTGTGGTGCCTCAAAGAGCAATGGTTCATTGTCTTCCATGGCTAATATTCCATTGTGTATATGGACCACTTCTTCTTTATCCATTTACCTGTCGTTGGACATTTTGATTGCTTCACTGTCTTGGATATTGTGAATAAGGCTGCACTGCAGCTTTTGCGGCCTGTGTCTTCTCGATTCTTGTCTTCTCAGGTGAGAGGTCCAATGGTGCCCCTGCTGGATTGAATGGTACCTCCATTTTTACTTTTAAACACAGCTGCTTTCTGTTCTCACTATTGGCTGTTACCCCTTTATGTCTCACCAGTAGGTAGAGGGTACACAGTTCTCTAAAACCCCTTCAGCATTTATTGTTTGTAGACATTTTGCTGATGGTCAGTCGACTGGTGTAAGTTGAAACTTTTTGTAGATTAGTTACCATGCGTCTAACACTCCCTGAGGTTGAGCTTTTATCCATTTTCCTTTTTTTAAAAAGAGTGTAAGTAAAACTTAACTCTTCATAATCTCTTCTTGAAACATTTGCCTGTTTTGAATTTTTTTGTCCATTCTCTACTTCAGCACAAATTTTTAGGGCAAGTTTCCTTTACAGCCCTGAGTCCTTGTGAATGTTAAGTGACCATTAGCTGTGACTTTAAAGCTGCTCTTGCAGGAAACGGCCACAAGGTGGCAGCATTTCTCCTTTACCAAATTTGGTTACTAGGGAAACAGAGCCTTAATGGAAGTGGTGTTCTAGGTTGTATATTAGAATGGAAAATGCCAGGAAAAAGCCCTTTAAGTTTATGTCTCATTACTTCTTGTCCATATTTGTAATTTACTTTTAATTTTTTATCCCAGCAAATTTGATTACAATGGTTTGTTTGTTCTAGGTGTGCAAGATGTGGTTCTTTCACACATATACAGGTATCTATTCTTCCTCGCATCCTTTTCCCATGTAGGTTATGACACAATGTTGAGTAGTCTTCTCCTGGTCTTCCGTACGTCTTTCCTGGTTATATATTTCACATGGTTTGTATATCTCTGTTAACCCCAATATGGTAATGTATCCAATCCTCATCCCTTTCTATTTGGTGAACCATAAGTTTTTTAATGAATCTGTGATTGCCTTTCTCTGTGGAAATATCTTCATTGGTATCAATTTTTAAGTAACTCCTAAAAGTGATATGATAGGATATGTGGCTTTTGCTTTCTCACTTACTACAGGTGGCGTGATTACGTCTAGACTCATCTACGGTGCTGCAAATGGCATTGTTTCATTTTTTTCACTAGCGAATATTCCAGTTGTACATGGAGGAGTTCTTCTTTGTCCTCCCATCTGTTGGTAGACTTCTGTTTACTTCCATATCTTGGCTATTGTAATACTGTGCAATGCAGATTTGCCTGCCTGTGTCTTTCCAATTCTCTCTTCTTAGATTATAGGTGGAGGAGTGGGCCTGCTGGATCATATGGTAGCTCAATGTTTACCTTTTTAAGGCACCTCCATTCTGTTCTCATTGGTGGTCCTTTCCAACTTACGTCCCACTTGAAGTTGAGGGTAGGCATTTCTCCACAACACCTTCAGCATTTATTGTTTGTAGTTTTCTTGCTGATGGTTATTCTGACAAGTGTGAGCTGATACCTCTTTGTGGTTGAATTCGCATGTGCCTCATAATCCGTTGAAATTGAGCTTGAAGGCATGTCCTTTTTATTTTTCAAGCTGTGATTACCCCTTAGTTCTTCAAAGTGTTCTCTTAAAGTATCTGTCACATTTTGAAGTGTTTTGGCCATTACCTCCCTGAAGACATGTTGAGGGCAGGTTTCATTTACAGTTCTGCAGTACTTGTTCCTATGAAATGACCATTAGCACAGGCTTTAAAACTGCCTTTGCAGGTAACTGCCAGAGGGCGGCAGCCTTTCTATGTTCCCCACCCTGTTAACTAGGGAAAAGCCCTTGCGGCCTGTGGTGTTTCTCGGTTATAGAGTGGAGTGTGCCCGGAGAAACCCACACAAGCTGATGTCTCCTTACTTTTGTTGGATATTTAAATTTAATTTTTATTTTTTATTGGAGTAATTTTCCACTGTGTACGTGGACCACTTCTTCTTTGTGCATTCCTCGGTTGATGGACATTTTCATTGCTTCCAAGTGTTGGCTATGGTAAATATTGTTGGAGTGCAGGATTGCCAGCCTGTGACTTTTTGATTCTCATTTTCTCAGGTGATAGGCCCAGCAGTGGGTGTGATTGACTGACTGGTAGCACCGTTTTTCCCTTTCCAAGCACCTTCTTTGTGTTTTCATTCCTGGCACTTAGCACGTCCGCCTTAGAATCGAGGGTACACATTTCTCCTCAATCGCTTCAGCATTTATTGTTTGCAGCATTTATGCTAATGGCCCTACTGGCTCCTGTGAGCTGATAGGGTTTTGTAATTTGGGTTTGCATGTCTTTGAAAATTCGTAAAACTCATCATTTTTCTCCGCGGTTTTCTTTTCTGTTAAAAAAAGGAAACAATTGGGAGTACAATATAACTCTTGATATTGTCTTCTTGGAAGGCTGCCCTCTTTTGAATTTTTTGTTCGATCTTCACCTCAGACTTTTTTTAGAGAGCAGGTGTCATTTACCAAACTGCAAGTTTGGTGAATATTTAGTGACCTTTAGCAAGGGTTTTAAATCTCCTGTTGTGGGAAGTGGCCTGAAGCAGGCAGCATTTCTCCATTCCCAAATCTGGGTAATAGGGCAGCAGAGCCTTTCTGGAAGTCGTGTTCCTAGGTTGTAAATTACATTGGAATGTGCATGGAGAAAGCCCCATAAGTTTATGTCTCATTATTTCTTCTTGGTTTTAATTTTTTTTTAATTGGGGTAAAGCTTAGAATATTGTTTGTCCTAGGTGAACACAATCTGGTTCATTTGTACATTATATATATCTATTCAAGTACAGATCCTCTTCCCATGTAAAATGTTAACAGAGGGTTCCGCAGACCTCCCTTGCTATATGGTCGGTCTTTTTGAGATATGTATATAATATGAGTTTGTATACATATAGTAACACTAATCTTAACTTATCTATTCCCCCCACCTTTCGTTTTAGATGAGCATAGTTTGTTTTCTAATTCTGTGAGTGTCTTTCTCTGCGGAAATATGTTCATTTGTGTCAGTTATTAGATAACGCCTATAAGTGATATCATAGAATACAGGTCTTTTGCTTTCCAACTTACCTCATCTTTCGTGATTATCTCCAGACTCATTTGTGGTGCCTCAAAGAGAAATGGTTCATTGTCTTCCATGGCTAATATTCCATTGTGTATATGGACCACTTCTTCTTTATCCATTTACCTGTCGTTGGACATTTTGATTGCTTCACTGTCTTGGATATTGTGAATAAGGCTGCACTGAAGCTTTTGCGGCCTGTGTCTTCTCGATTCTTGTCTTCTCAGGTGAGAGGTCCAATGGTGCCCCTGCTGGATTGAATGGTACCTCCAATTTTACTTTTAAACACAGCTGCTTTCTGTTCTCACTATTGGCTGTTACCCCTTTATGTCTCACCAGCAGGTAGAGGGTACACAGTTCTCTAAAACCCCTTCAGCATTTATTGTTTGTAGACATTTTGCTGATGGTCAGTCGACTGGTGTAAGTTGAAACTTTTTGTAGATTAGTTACCATGCGTCTAACACTCCCTGAGGTTGAGCTTTTATCCATTTTCCTTTTTTTAAAAAGAGTGTAAGTAAAACTTAACTCTTCATTATCTCTTCTTGAAACATTTGCCTGTTTTGAATTTTTTTGTCCATTCTCTACTTCAGCACAAATTTTTAGGGGAAGTTTCCTTTACAGCCCTGAGTCCTTGTGAATGTTAAGTGACCATTAGCTGTGACTTTAAAGCTGCTCTTGCAGGAAACGGCCACAAGGTGGCAGCATTTCTCCTTTACCAAAATTGGTTACTAGGGAAACAGAGCCTTAATGGAAGTGGTGTTCTAGGTTGTATATTAGAATGGAAAATGCCAGGAAAAAGCCCTTTAAGTTTATGTCTCATTACTTCTTGTCCATATTTGTAATTTACTTTTAATTTTTTATCCCAGCAAATTTGATTACAATGGTTTGTTTGTTCTAGGTGTGCAAGATGTGGTTCTTTCACACATATACAGGTATCTATTCTTCCTCGCATCCTTTTCCCATGTAGGTTATGACACAATGTTGAGTAGTCTTCTCCTGGTCTTCCGTACGTCTTTCCTGGTTATATATTTCACATGGTTTGTATATCTCTGTTAACCCCAATATGGTAATGTATCCAATCCTCATCTCTTTCTATTTGGTGAACCATAAGTTTTTTAATGAATCTGTGATTGCCTTTCTCTGTGGAAATATCTTCATTGGTATCAATTTTTAAGTAACTCTTAAAAGTGATATGATAGGATATGTGGCTTTTGCTTTCTCACTTACTACAGGTGGCGTGATTACGTCTAGACTCATCTACGGTGCTGCAAATGGCATTGTTTCATTTTTTTCACTAGCGAATATTCCAGTTGTACATGGAGGAGTTCTTCTTTGTCCTCCCATCTGTTGGTAGACTTTTGTTTACTTCCATATCTTGGCTATTGTAATACTGTGCAATGCAGATTTGCCTGCCTGTGTCTTTCCAATTCTCTCTTCTTAGATTATAGGTGGAGGAGTGGGCCTGCTGGATCATATGGTAGCTCAATGTTTACCTTTTTAAGGCACCTCCATTCTGTTCTCATTGGTGGTCCTTTCCAACTTACGTCCCACTTGAAGTTGAGGGTATGCATTTCTCCACAACACCTTCAGCATTTATTGTTTGTAGTTTTCTTGCTGATGGTTATTCTGACAAGTGTGAGCTGATACCTCTTTGTGGTTGAATTCGCATGTGCCTCATAATCCGTTGAAATTGAGCTTGAAGGCATGGCCTTTTTATTTTTCAAGCTGTGATTACCCCTTAGTTCTTCAAAGTGTTCTCTTAAAGTATCTGTCACATTTTGCAGTGTTTTGGCCATTACCTCCCTGAAGACATGTTGAGGGCAGGTTTCATTTACAGTTCTGCAGTACTTGTTCCTATGAAATGACCATTAGCACAGGCTTTAAAACTGCTTTTGCAGGTAACTGCCAGAGGGCGGCAGCCTTTCTATGTTCCCCACCCTGTTAACTAGGGAAAAGCCCTTGCGGCCTGTGGTGTTTCTCGGTTATAGAGTGGAGTGTGCCCGGAGAAACCCACACAAGGTGATGTCTCCTTACTTTTGTTGGATATTTAAATTTAATTTTTATTTTTTATTGGAGTAATTTTCCACTGTGTACGTGGACCACTTCTTCTTTGTGCATTCCTCGGTTGATGGACATTTTCATTGCTTCCAAGTGTTGGCTATGGTAAATATTGTTGGAGTGCAGGATTGCCAGCCTGTGACTTTTTGATTCTCATTTTCTCAGGTGATAGGCCCAGCAGTGGGTGTGATTGACTGACTGGTAGCACCGTTTTTCCCTTTCCAAGCACCTTCTTTGTGTTTTCATTCCTGGCACTTAGCACGTCACCCTTAGAATCGTGGGTACACATTTCTCCTCAATCGCTTCAGCATTTATTGTTTGCAGCATTTATGCTAATGGCCCTACTGGCTCCTGTGAGCTGATAGGGTTTTGTAATTTGGGTTTGCATGTCTTTGAAAATTCGTAAAACTCATCATTTTTCTCCGCGGTTTTCTTTTCTGTTAAAAAAAGGAAACAATTGGGAGTACAATATAACTCTTGATATTGTCTTCTTGGAAGGCTGCCCTCTTTTGAATTTTTTGTTCGATCTTCACCTCAGACTTTTTTTAGAGAGCAGGTGTCATTTACCAAACTGCAAGTTTGGTGAATATTTAGTGACCTTTAGCAAGGGTTTTAAATCTCCTGTTGTGGGAAGTGGCCTGAAGCAGGCAGCATTTCTCCATTCCCAAATCTGGGTAATAGGGCAGCAGAGCCTTTCTGGAAGTCGTGTTCCTAGGTTGTAAATTACATTGGAATGTGCATGGAGAAAGCCCCATAAGTTTATGTCTCATTATTTCTTCTTGGTTTTAATTTTTTTTTAATTGGGGTAAAGCTTAGAATATTGTTTGTCCTAGGTGAACACAATCTGGTTCATTTGTACATTATATATATCTATTCAAGTACAGATCCTCTTCCCATGTAAAATGTTAACAGAGGGTTCCGCAGACCTCCCTTGCTATATGGTCGGTCTTTTTGAGATATGTATATAATATGAGTTTGTATACATATAGTAACACTAATCTTAACTTATCTATTCCCCCCACCTTTCGTTTTAGATGAGCATAGTTTGTTTTCTAATTCTGTGAGTGTCTTTCTCTGCGGAAATATGTTCATTTGTGTCAGTTATTAGATAACGCCTATAAGTGATATCATAGAATACAGGTCTTTTGCTTTCCAACTTACCTCATCTTTCGTGATTATCTCCAGACTCATTTGTGGTGCCTCAAAGAGAAATGGTTCATTGTCTTCCATGGCTAATATTCCATTGTGTATATGGACCACTTCTTCTTTATCCATTTACCTGTCGTTGGACATTTTGATTGCTTCACTGTCTTGGATATTGTGAATAAGGCTGCACTGAAGCTTTTGCGGCCTGTGTCTTCTCGATTCTTGTCTTCTCAGGTGAGAGGTCCAATGGTGCCCCTGCTGGATTGAATGGTACCTCCATTTTTACTTTTAAACACAGCTGCTTTCTGTTCTCACTATTGGCTGTTACCCCTTTATGTCTCACCAGCAGGTAGAGGGTACACAGTTCTCTAAAACCCCTTCAGCATTTATTGTTTGTAGACATTTTGCTGATGGTCAGTCGACTGGTGTAAGTTGAAACTTTTTGTAGATTAGTTACCATGCGTCTAACACTCCCTGAGGTTGAGCTTTTATCCATTTTCCTTTTTTTAAAAAGAGTGTAAGTAAAACTTAACTCTTCATAATCTCTTCTTGAAACATTTGCCTGTTTTGAATTTTTTTGTCCATTCTCTACTTCAGCACAAATTTTTAGGGGAAGTTTCCTTTACAGCCCTGAGTCCTTGTGAATGTTAAGTGACCATTAGCTGTGACTTTAAAGCTGCTGTTGCAGGAAACGGCCACAAGGTGGCAGCATTTCTCCTTTACCAAATTTGGTTACTAGGGAAACAGAGCCTTAATGGCAGTGGTGTTCTAGGTTGTATATTAGAATGGAAAATGCCAGGAAAAAGCCCTTTAAGTTTATGTCTCATTACTTCTTGTCCATATTTGTAATTTACTTTTAATTTTTTATCCCAGCAAATTTGATTACAATGGTTTGTTTGTTCTAGGTGTGCAAGATGTGGTTCTTTCACACATATACAGGTATCTATTCTTCCTCGCATCCTTTTCCCATGTAGGTTATGACACAATGTTGAGTAGTCTTCTCCTGGTCTTCCGTACGTCTTTCCTGGTTATATATTTCACATGGTTTGTATATCTCTGTTAACCCCAATATGGTAATGTATCCAATCCTCATACTTTTCTATTTGGTGAACCATAAGTTTTTTAATGAATCTGTGATTGCCTTTCTCTGTGGAAATATCTTCATTGGTATCAATTTTTAAGTAACTCCTAAAAGTGATATGATAGGATATGTGGCTTTTGCTTTCTCACTTACTACAGGTGGCGTGATTACATCTAGACTCATCTACGGTGCTGCAAATAGCATTGTTTCATTTTTTTCACTAGCGAATATTCCAGTTGTACATGGAGGAGTTCTTCTTTGTCCTCCCATCTGTTGGTAGACTTCTGTTTACTTCCATATCTTGGCTATTGTAATACTGTGCAATGCAGATTTGCCTGCCTGTGTCTTTCCAATTCTCTCTTCTTAGATTATAGGTGGAGGAGTGGGCCTGCTGGATCATATGGTAGCTCAATGTTTACCTTTTTAAGGCACCTCCATTCTGTTCTCATTGGTGGTCCTTTCCAACTTACGTCCCACTTGAAGTTGAGGGTAGGCATTTCTCCACAACACCTTCAGCATTTATTGTTTGTAGTTTTCTTGCTGATGGTTATTCTGACAAGTGTGAGCTGATACCTCTTTGTGGTTGAATTCGCATGTGCCTCATAATCCGTTGAAATTGAGCTTGAAGGCATGTCCTTTTTATTTTTCAAGCTGTGATTACCCCTTAGTTCTTCAAAGTGTTCTCTTAAAGTATCTGTCACATTTTGAAGTGTTTTGGCCATTACCTCCCTGAAGACATGTTGAGGGCAGGTTTCATTTACAGTTCTGCAGTACTTGTTCCTATGAAATGACCATTAGCACAGGCTTTAAAACTGCTTTTGCAGGTAACTGCCAGAGGGCGGCAGGCTTTCTATGTTCCCCACCCTGTTAACTAGGGAAAAGCCTTTGCGGCCTGTGGTGTTTCTCGGTTATAGAGTGGAGTGTGCCCGGAGAAACCCACACAAGCTGATGTCTCCTTACTTTTGTTGGATATTTAAATTTAATTTTTATTTTTTATTGGAGTAATTTTCCACTGTGTACGTGGACCACTTCTTCTTTGTGCATTCCTCGGTTGATGGACATTTTCATTGCTTCCAAGTGTTGGCTATGGTAAATATTGTTGGAGTGCAGGATTGCCAGCCTGTGACTTTTTGATTCTCATTTTCTCAGGTGATAGGCCCAGCAGTGGGTGTGATTGACTGACTGGTAGCACCGTTTTTCCCTTTCCAAGCACCTTCTTTGTGTTTTCATTCCTGGCACTTAGCACGTCCGCCTTAGAATCGAGGGTACACATTTCTCCTCAATCGCTTCAGCATTTATTGTTTGCAGCATTTATGCTAATGGCGCTACTGGCTCCTGTGAGCTGATAGGGTTTTGTAATTTGGGTTTGCATGTCTTTGAAAATTCGTAAAACTCATCATTTTTCTCCGCGGTTTTCTTTTCTGTTAAAAAAAGGAAACAATTGGGAGTACAATATAACTCTTGATATTGTCTTCTTGGAAGGCTGCCCTCTTTTGAATTTTTTGTTCGATCTTCACCTCAGACTTTTTTTAGAGAGCAGGTGTCATTTACCAAACTGCAAGTTTGGTGAATATTTAGTGACCTTTAGCAAGGGTTTTAAATCTCCTGTTGTGGGAAGTGGCCTGAAGCAGGCAGCATTTCTCCATTCCCAAATCTGGGTAATAGGGCAGCAGAGCCTTTCTGGAAGTCGTGTTCCTAGGTTGTAAATTACATTGGAATGTGCATGGAGAAAGCCCCATAAGTTTATGTCTCATTATTTCTTCTTGGTTTTAATTTTTTTTTAATTGGGGTAAAGCTTAGAATATTGTTTGTCCTAGGTGAACACAATCTGGTTCATTTGTACATTATATATATCTATTCAAGTACAGATCCTCTTCCCATGTAAAATGTTACAGAGGGTTCCGCAGACCTTCCTTGCTATATGGTCGGTCTTTTTGAGATATGTATATAATATGAGTTTGTATACATATAGTAACACTAATCTTAACTTATCTATTCCCCCCACCTTTCGTTTTAGATGAGCATAGTTTGTTTTCTAATTCTGTGAGTGTCTTTCTCTGCGGAAATATGTTCATTTGTGTCAGTTATTAGATAACGCCTAGAAGTGATATCATAGAATACAGGTCTTTTGCTTTCCAACTTACCTCATCTTTCGTGATTATCTCCAGACTCATTTGTGGTGC
Organism: Balaenoptera physalus; assembly: GCF_965194825.1. Classification (NCBI taxonomy): domain Eukaryota; kingdom Metazoa; phylum Chordata; class Mammalia; order Artiodactyla; family Balaenopteridae; genus Balaenoptera; species Balaenoptera physalus. Next base: position 190,034 of record NW_028125452.1, on the reverse strand, counting down.
CTCAAAGAGCAATGGTTCATTGTCTTCCATGGCTAATATTCCATTGTGTATATGGACCACTTCTTCTTTATCCATTTACCTGTTGTTGGACATTTTGATTGCTTCACTGTCTTGGATATTGTGAATAAGGCTGCACTGCAACTTTTGCGGCCTGTGTCTTCTCGATTGTTGTCTTCTCAGGTGAGAGGTCCAATGGTGCCCCTGCTGGATTGAATGGTACCTCCATTTTTACTTTTAAACACAGCTGCTTTCTGTTCTCACTATTGGCTGTTACCCCTTTATGTCTCACCAGCAGGTAGAGGGTACACAGTTCTCTAAAACCCCTTCAGCATTTATTGTTTGTAGACATTTTGCTGATGGTCAGTCGACTGGTGTAAGTTGAAACTTTTTGTAGATTAGTTACCATGCATCTAACACTCCCTGAGGTTGAGCTTTTATCCATTTTCCTTTTTTTAAAAAGAGTGTAAGTAAAACTTAACTCTTCATTATCTCTTCTTGAAACATTTGCCTGTTTTGAATTTTTTTGTCCATTCTCTACTTCAGCACAAATTTTTAGGGCAAGTTTCCTTTACAGCCCTGAGTCCTTGTGAATGTTAAGTGACCATTAGCTGTGACTTTAAAGCTGCTCTTGCAGGAAACGGCCACAAGGTGGCAGCATTTCTCCTTTACCAAATTTGGTTACTAGGGAAACAGAGCCTTAATGGAAGTGGTGTTCTAGGTTGTATATTAGAATGGAAAATGCCAGGAAAAAGCCCTTTAAGTTTATGTCTCATTACTTCTTGTCCATATTTGTAATTTACTTTTAATTTTTTATCCCAGCAAATTTGATTACAATGGTTTGTTTGTTCTAGGTGTGCAAGATGTGGCTCTTTCACACATATACAGGTATCTATTCTTCCTCGCATCCTTTTCCCATGTAGGTTATGACACAATGTTGAGTAGTCTTCTCCTGGTCTTCCGTACGTCTTTCCTGGTTATATATTTCACATGGTTTGTATATCTCTGTTAACCCCAATATGGTAATGTATCCAATCCTCATACTTTTCTATTTGGTGAACCATAAGTTTTTTAATGAATCTGTGATTGCCTTTCTCTGTGGAAATATCTTCATTGGTATCAATTTTTAAGTAACTCCTAAAAGTGATATGATAGGATATGTGGCTTTTGCTTTCTCACTTACTACAGGTGGCGTGATTACGTCTAGACTCATCTACGGTGCTGCAAATGGCATTGTTTCATTTTTTTCACTAGCGAATATTCCAGTTGTACATGGAGGAGTTCTTCTTTGTCCTCCCATCTTTTGGTAGACTTCTGTTTACTTCCATATCTTGGCTATTGTAATACTGTGCAATGCAGATTTGCCTGCCTGTGTCTTTCCAATTCTCTCTTCTTAGATTATAGGTGGAGGAGTGGGCCTGCTGGATCATATGGTAGCTCAATGTTTACCTTTTTAAGGCACCTCCATTCTGTTCTCATTGGTGGTCCTTTCCAACTTACGTCCCACTTGAAGTTGAGGGTAGGCATTTCTCCACAACACCTTCAGCATTTATTGTTTGTAGTTTTCTTGCTGATGGTTATTCTGACAAGTGTGAGCTGATACCTCTTTGTGGTTGAATTCGCATGTGCCTCATAATCCGTTGAAATTGAGCTTGAAGGCATGTCCTTTTTATTTTTCAAGCTGTGATTACCCCTTAGTTCTTCAAAGTGTTCTCTTAAAGTATCTGTCACATTTTGAAGTGTTTTGGCCATTACCTCCCTGAAGACATGTTGAGGGCAGGTTTCATTTACAGTTCTGCAGTACTTGTTCCTATGAAATGACCATTAGCACAGGCTTTAAAACTGCTTTTGCAGGTAACTGCCAGAGGGCGGCAGCCTTTCTATGTTCCCCACCCTGTTAACTAGGGAAAAGCCCTTGCGGCCTGTGGTGTTTCTCGGTTATAGAGTGGAGTGTGCCCGGAGAAACCCACACAAGCTGATGTCTCCTTACTTTTGTTGGATATTTAAATTTAATTTTTATTTTTTATTGGAGTAATTTTCCACTGTGTACGTGGACCACTTCTTCTTTGTGCATTCCTCGGTTGATGGACATTTTCATTGCTTCCAAGTGTTGGCTATGGTAAATATTGTTGGAGTGCAGGATTGCCAGCCTGTGACTTTTTGATTCTCATTTTCTCAGGTGATAGGCCCAGCAGTGGGTGTGATTGACTGACTGGTAGCACCGTTTTTCCCTTTCCAAGCACCTTCTTTGTGTTTTCATTCCTGGCACTTAGCACGTCCGCCTTAGAATCGAGGGTACACATTTCTCCTCAATCGCTTCAGCATTTATTGTTTGCAGCATTTATGCTAATGGCCCTACTGGCTCCTGTGAGCTGATAGGGTTTTGTAATTTGGGTTTGCATGTCTTTGAAAATTCGTAAAACTCATCATTTTTCTCCGCGGTTTTCTTTTCTGTTAAAAAAAGGAAACAATTGGGAGTACAATATAACTCTTGATATTGTCTTCTTGGAAGGCTGCCCTCTTTTGAATTTTTTGGTCGATCTTCACCTCAGACTTTTTTTAGAGAGCAGGTGTCATTTACCAAACTGCAAGTTTGGTGAATATTTAGTGACCTTTAGCAAGGGTTTTAAATCTCCTGTTGTGGGAAGTGGCCTGAAGCAGGCAGCATTTCTCCATTCCCAAATCTGGGTAATAGGGCAGCAGAGCCTTTCTGGAAGTCGTGTTCCTAGGTTGTAAATTACATTGGAATGTGCATGGAGAAAGCCCCATAAGTTTATGTCTCATTATTTCTTCTTGGTTTTAATTTTTTTTTAATTGGGGTAAAGCTTAGAATATTGTTTGTCCTAGGTGAACACAATCTGGTTCATTTGTACATTATATATATCTATTCAAGTACAGATCCTCTTCCCATGTAAAATGTTAACAGAGGGTTCCGCAGACCTCCCTTGCTATATGGTCGGTCTTTTTGAGATATGTATATAATATGAGTTTGTATACATATAGTAACACTAATCTTAACTTATCTATTCCCCCCACCTTTCGTTTTAGATGAGCATAGTTTGTTTTCTAATTCTGTGAGTGTCTTTCTCTGCGGAAATATGTTCATTTGTGTCAGTTATTAGATAACGCCTATAAGTGATATCATAGAATACAGGTCTTTTGCTTTCCAACTTACCTCATCTTTCGTGATTATCTCCAGACTCATTTGTGGTGCCTCAAAGAGCAATGGTTCATTGTCTTCCATGGCTAATATTCCATTGTGTATATGGACCACTTCTTCTTTATCCATTTACCTGTTGTTGGACATTTTGATTGCTTCACTGTCTTGGATATTGTGAATAAGGCTGCACTGCAGCTTTTGCGGCCTGTGTCTTCTCGATTCTTGTCTTCTCAGGTGAGAGGTCCAATGGTGCCCCTGCTGGATTGAATGGTACCTCCATTTTTACTTTTAAACACAGCTGCTTTCTGTTCTCACTATTGGCTGTTACCCCTTTATGTCTCACCAGCAGGTAGAGGGTACACAGTTCTCTAAAACCCCTTCAGCATTTATTGTTTGTAGACATTTTGCTGATGGTCAGTCGACTGGTGTAAGTTGAAACTTTTTGTAGATTAGTTACCATGCGTCTAACACTCCCTGAGGTTGAGCTTTTATCCATTTTCCTTTTTTTAAAAAGAGTGTAAGTAAAACTTAACTCTTCATAATCTCTTCTTGAAACATTTGCCTGTTTTGAATTTTTTTGTCCATTCTCTACTTCAGCACAAATTTTTAGGGGAAGTTTCCTTTACAGCCCTGAGTCCTTGTGAATGTTAAGTGACCATTAGCTGTGACTTTAAAGCTGCTCTTGCAGGAAACGGCCACAAGGTGGCAGCATTTCTCCTTTACCAAATTTGGTTACTAGGGAAACAGAGCCTTAATGGAAGTGGTGTTCTAGGTTGTATATTAGAATGGAAAATGCCAGGAAAAAGCCCTTTAAGTTTATGTCTCATTACTTCTTGTTCATATTTGTAATTTACTTTTAATTTTTTATCCCAGCAAATTTGATTACAATGGTTTGTTTGTTCTAGGTGTGCAAGATGTGGTTCTTTCACACATATACAGGTATCTATTCTTCCTCGCATCCTTTTCCCATGTAGGTTATGACACAATGTTGAGTAGTCTTCTCCTGGTCTTCCGTACGTCTTTCCTGGTTATATATTTCACATGGTTTGTATATCTCTGTTAACCCCAATATGGTAATGTATCCAATCCTCATCCCTTTCTATTTGGTGAACCATAAGTTTTTTAATGAATCTGTGATTGCCTTTCTTTGTGGAAATATCTTCATTGGTATCAATTTTTAAGTAACTCCTAAAAGTGATATGATAGGATATGTGGCTTTTGCTTTCTCACTTACTACAGGTGGCGTGATTACGTCTAGACTCATCTACGGTGCTGCAAATGGCATTGTTTCATTTTTTTCACTAGCGAATATTCCAGTTGTACATGGAGGAGTTCTTCTTTGTCCTCCCATCTGTTGGTAGACTTCTGTTTACTTCCATATCTTGGCTATTGTAATACTGTGCAATGCAGATTTGCCTGCCTGTGTCTTTCCAATTCTCTCTTCTTAGATTATAGGTGGAGGAGTGGGCCTGCTGGATCATATGGTAGCTCAATGTTTACCTTTTTAAGGCACCTCCATTCTGTTCTCATTGGTGGTCCTTTCCAACTTACGTCCCACTTGAAGTTGAGGGTATGCATTTCTCCACAACACCTTCAGCATTTATTGTTTGTAGTTTTCTTGCTGATGGTTATTCTGACAAGTGTGAGCTGATACCTCTTTGTGGTTGAATTCGCATGTGCCTCATAATCCGTTGAAATTGAGCTTGAAGGCATGTCCTTTTTATTTTTCAAGCTGTGATTACCCATTAGTTCTTCAGAGTGTTCTCTTAAAGTATGTGCCACATTTTGAACTGTTTTGGCCATTACCTCCCTGAAGACATTTTGAGGGCAGGTTTCATTTACAGTTCTGCAGTACTTGTTCCTATGAAATGACCATTAGCACAGACTTTAAAACTGCCTTTGCAGGTAACTGCCAGAGGGCGGCAGCCTTTCTATGTTCCCCACCCTGGTAACTAGGGAAAAGCCCTTGCGGCCTGTGGTGTTTCTCGGTTATAAATTAGAGTGGAGTGTGCCCGGACAAACCCACACAAGCTGATGTCTCCTTACTTTTGTTGGATTTTTTAATTTAATTTTTATTTTTTATTGGAGTAATTTTCCACTGTGTACGTGGACCACTTCTTCTTTGTGCATTCCTCGGTTGATGGACATTTTCATTGCTTCCAAGTGTTGGCTATGGTAAATATTGTTGGAGTGCAGGATTGCCAGCCTGTGACTTTTTGATTCTCATTTTCTCAGGTGATAGGCCCAGCAGTGGGTGTGATTGACTGACTGGTAGCACCGTTTTTCCCTTTCCAAGCACCTTCTTTGTGTTTTCATTCGTGGCACTTAGCACGTCCCCCTTAGAATCGAGGGTACACATTTCTCCTCAATCACTTCAGCATTTATTGTTTGCAGCATTTATGCTAATGGCCCTACTGGCTCCTGTGAGCTGATAGGGTTTTGTAATTTGGGTTTGCATGTCTTTGAAAATTCGTAAAACTCATCATTTTTCTCCGCGGTTTTCTTTTCTGTTAAAAAAAGGAAACAATTGGGAGTACAATATAACTCTTGATATTGTCTTCTTGGAAGGCTGCCCTCTTTTGAATTTTTTGTTCGATCTTCACCTCAGACTTTTTTTAGAGAGCAGGTGTCATTTACCAAACTGCAAGTTTGGTGAATATTTAGTGACCTTTAGCAAGGGTTTTAAATCTCCTGTTGTGGGAAGTGGCCTGAAGCAGGCAGCATTTCTCCATTCCCAAATCTGGGTAATAGGGCAGCAGAGCCTTTCTGGAAGTCGTGTTCCTAGGTTGTAAATTACATTGGAATGTGCATGGAGAAAGCCCCATAAGTTTATGTCTCATTATTTCTTCTTGGTTTTAATTTTTCTTTAATTGGGGTAAAGCTTAGAATATTGTTTGTCCTAGGTGAACACGATCTGGTTCATTTGTACATTATATATATCTATTCAAGTACAGATCCTCTTCCCATGTAAAATGTTAACAGAGGGTTCCGCAGACCTCCCTTGCTATATGGTCGGTCTTTTTGAGATATGTATATAATATGAGTTTGTATACATATAGTAACACTAATCTTAACTTATCTATTCCCCCCACCTTTCGTTTTAGATGAGCATAGTTTGTTTTCTAATTCTGTGAGTGTCTTTCTCTGTGGAAATATGTTCATTTGTGTCAGTTATTAGATAACGCCTATAAGTGATATCATAGAATACAGGTCTTTTGCTTTCCAACTTACCTCATCTTTCGTGATTATCTCCAGACTCATTTGTGGTGCCTCAAAGAGCAATGGTTCATTGTCTTCCATGGCTAATATTCCATTGTGTATATGGACCACTTCTTCTTTATCCATTTACCTGTTGTTGGACATTTTGATTGCTTCACTGTCTTGGATATTGTGAATAAGGCTGCACTGCAGCTTTTGCGGCCTGTGTCTTCTCGATTCTTGTCTTCTCAGGTGAGAGGTCCAATGGTGCCCCTGCTGGATTGAATGGTACCTCCATTTTTACTTTTAAACACAGCTGCTTTCTGTTCTCACTATTGGCTGTTACCCCTTTATGTCTCACCAGCAGGTAGAGGGTACACAGTTCTCTAAAACCCCTTCAGCATTTATTGTTTGTAGACATTTTGCTGATGGTCAGTCGACTGGTGTAAGTTGAAACTTTTTGTAGATTAGTTACCATGCGTCTAACACTCCCTGAGGTTGAGCTTTTATCCATTTTCCTTTTTTTAAAAAGAGTGTAAGTAAAACTTAACTCTTCATAATCTCTTCTTGAAACATTTGCCTGTTTTGAATTTTTTTGTCCATTCTCTACTTCAGCACAAATTTTTAGGGGAAGTTTCCTTTACAGCCCTGAGTCCTTGTGAATGTTAAGTGACCATTAGCTGTGACTTTAAAGCTGCTCTTGCAGGAAACGGCCACAAGGTGGCAGCATTTCTCCTTTACCAAATTTGGTTACTAGGGAAACAGAGCCTTAATGGAAGTGGTGTTCTAGGTTGTATATTAGAATGGAAAATGCCAGGAAAAAGCCCTTTAAGTTTATGTCTCATTACTTCTTGTTCATATTTGTAATTTACTTTTAATTTTTTATCCCAGCAAATTTGATTACAATGGTTTGTTTGTTCTAGGTGTGCAAGATGTGGTTCTTTCACACATATACAGGTATCTATTCTTCCTCGCATCCTTTTCCCATGTAGGTTATGACACAATGTTGAGTAGTCTTCTCCTGGTCTTCCGTACGTCTTTCCTGGTTATATATTTCACATGGTTTGTATATCTCTGTTAACCCCAATATGGTAATGTATCCAATCCTCATACTTTTCTATTTGGTGCACCATAAGTTTTTTAATGAATCTGTGATTGCCTTTCTCTGTGGAAATATCTTCATTGGTATCAATTTTTAAGTAACTCCTAAAAGTGATATGATAGGATATGTGGCTTTTGCTTTCTCACTTACTACAGGTGGCGTGATTACGTCTAGACTCATCTACGGTGCTGCAAATGGCATTGTTTCATTTTTTTCACTAGCGAATATTCCAGTTGTACATGGAGGAGTTCTTCTTTGTCCTCCCATCTGTTGGTAGACTTCTGTTTACTTCCATATCTTGGCTATTGTAATACTGTGCAATGCAGATTTGCCTGCCTGTGTCTTTCCAATTCTCTCTTCTTAGATTATAGGTGGAGGAGTGGGCCTGCTGGATCATATGGTAGCTCAATGTTTACCTTTTTAAGGCACCTCCATTCTGTTCTCATTGGTGGTCCTTTCCAACTTACGTCCCACTTGAAGTTGAGGGTATGCATTTCTCCACAACACCTTCAGCATTTATTGTTTGTAGTTTTCTTGCTGATGGTTATTCTGACAAGTGTGAGCTGATACCTCTTTGTGGTTGAATTCGCATGTGCCTCATAATCCGTTGAAATTGAGCTTGAAGGCATGTCCTTTTTATTTTTCAAGCTGTGATTACCCATTAGTTCTTCAGAGTGTTCTCTTAAAGTATGTGCCACATTTTGAACTGTTTTGGCCATTACCTCCCTGAAGACATTTTGAGGGCAGGTTTCATTTACAGTTCTGCAGTACTTGTTCCTATGAAATGACCATTAGCACAGACTTTAAAACTGCCTTTGCAGGTAACTGCCAGAGGGCGGCAGCCTTTCTATGTTCCCCACCCTGGTAACTAGGGAAAAGCCCTTGCGGCCTGTGGTGTTTCTCGGTTATAAATTAGAGTGGAGTGTGCCCGGACAAACCCACACAAGCTGATGTCTCCTTACTTTTGTTGGATTTTTTAATTTAATTTTTATTTTTTATTGGAGTAATTTTCCACTGTGTACGTGGACCACTTCTTCTTTGTGCATTCCTCGGTTGATGGACATTTTCATTGCTTCCAAGTGTTGGCTATGGTAAATATTGTTGGAGTGCAGGATTGCCAGCCTGTGACTTTTTGATTCTCATTTTCTCAGGTGATAGGCCCAGCAGTGGGTGTGATTGACTGACTGGTATCACCGTTTTTCCCTTTCCAAGCACCTTCTTTGTGTTTTCATTCGTGGCACTTAGCACGTCCCCCTTAGAATCGAGGGTACACATTTCTCCTCAATCGCTTCAGCATTTATTGTTTGCAGCATTTATGCTAATGGCCCTACTGGCTCCTGTGAGCTGATAGGGTTTTGTAATTTGGGTTTGCATGTCTTTGAAAATTCGTAAAACTCATCATTTTTCTCCGCGGTTTTCTTTTCTGTTAAAAAAAGGAAACAATTGGGAGTACAATATAACTCTTGATATTGTCTTCTTGGAAGGCTGCCCTCTTTTGAATTTTTTGGTCGATCTTCACCTCAGACTTTTTTTAGAGAGCAGGTGTCATTTACCAAACTGCAAGTTTGGTGAATATTTAGTGACCTTTAGCAAGGGTTTTAAATCTCCTGTTGTGGGAAGTGGCCTGAAGCAGGCAGCATTTCTCCATTCCCAAATCTGGGTAATAGGGCAGCAGAGCCTTTCTGGAAGTCGTGTTCCTAGGTTGTAAATTACATTGGAATGTGCATGGAGAAAGCCCCATAAGTTTATGTCTCATTATTTCTTCTTGGTTTTAATTTTTCTTTAATTGGGGTAAAGCTTAGAATATTGTTTGTCCTAGGTGAACACGATCTGGTTCATTTGTACATTATATATATCTATTCAAGTACAGATCCTCTTCCCATGTAAAATGTTAACAGAGGGTTCCGCAGACCTCCCTTGCTATATGGTCGGTCTTTTTGAGATATGTATATAATATGAGTTTGTATACATATAGTAACACTAATCTTAACTTATCTATTCCCCCCACCTTTCGTTTTAGATGAGCATAGTTTGTTTTCTAATTCTGTGAGTGTCTTTCTCTGTGGAAATATGTTCATTTGTGTCAGTTATTAGATAACGCCTATAAGTGATATCATAGAATACAGGTCTTTTGCTTTCCAACTTACCTCATCTTTCGTGATTATCTCCAGACTCATTTGTGGTGCCTCAAAGAGCAATGGTTCATTGTCTTCCATGGCTAATATTCCATTGTGTATATGGACCACTTCTTCTTTATCCATTTACCTGTTGTTGGACATTTTGATTGCTTCACTGTCTTGGATATTGTGAATAAGGCTGCACTGCAGCTTTTGCGGCCTGTGTCTTCTCGATTCTTGTCTTCTCAGGTGAGAGGTCCAATGGTGCCCCTGCTGGATTGAATGGTACCTCCATTTTTACTTTTAAACACAGCTGCTTTCTGTTCTCACTATTGGCTGTTACCCCTTTATGTCTCACCAGCAGGTAGAGGGTACACAGTTCTCTAAAACCCCTTCAGCATTTATTGTTTGTAGACATTTTGCTGATGGTCAGTCGACTGGTGTAAGTTGAAACTTTTTGTAGATTAGTTACCATGCGTCTAACACTCCCTGAGGTTGAGCTTTTATCCATTTTCCTTTTTTTAAAAAGAGTGTAAGTAAAACTTAACTCTTCATAATCTCTTCTTGAAACATTTGCCTGTTTTGAATTTTTTTGTCCATTCTCTACTTCAGCACAAATTTTTAGGGGAAGTTTCCTTTACAGCCCTGAGTCCTTGTGAATGTTAAGTGACCATTAGCTGTGACTTTAAAGCTGCTCTTGCAGGAAACGGCCACAAGGTGGCAGCATTTCTCCTTTACCAAATTTGGTTACTAGGGAAACAGAGCCTTAATGGAAGTGGTGTTCTAGGTTGTATATTAGAATGGAAAATGCCAGGAAAAAGCCCTTTAAGTTTATGTCTCATTACTTCTTGTCCATATTTGTAATTTACTTTTAATTTTTTATCCCAGCAAATTTGATTACAATGGTTTGTTTGTTCTAGGTGTGCAAGATGTGGTTCTTTCACACATATACAGGTATCTATTCTTCCTCGCATCCTTTTCCCATGTAGGTTATGACACAATGTTGAGTAGTCTTCTCCTGGTCTTCCGTACGTCTTTCCTGGTTATATATTTCACATGGTTTGTATATCTCTGTTAACCCCAATATGGTAATGTATCCAATCCTCATACTTTTCTATTTGGTGCACCATAAGTTTTTTAATGAATCTGTGATTGCCTTTCTCTGTGGAAATATCTTCATTGGTATCAATTTTTAAGTAACTCCTAAAAGTGATATGATAGGATATGTGGCTTTTGCTTTCTCACTTACTACAGGTGGCGTGATTACGTCTAGACTCATCTACGGTGCTGCAAATGGCATTGTTTCATTTTTTTCACTAGCGAATATTCCAGTTGTACATGGAGGAGTTCTTCTTTGTCCTCCCATCTGTTGGTAGACTTCTGTTTACTTCCATATCTTGGCTATTGTAATACTGTGCAATGCAGATTTGCCTGCCTGTGTCTTTCCAATTCTCTCTTCTTAGATTATAGGTGGAGGAGTGGGCCTGCTGGATCATATGGTAGCTCAATGTTTACCTTTTTAAGGCACCTCCATTCTGTTCTCATTGGTGGTCCTTTCCAACTTACGTCCCACTTGAAGTTGAGGGTAGGCATTTCTCCACAACACCTTCAGCATTTATTGTTTGTAGTTTTCTTGCTGATGGTTATTCTGACAAGTGTGAGCTGATACCTCTTTGTGGTTGAATTCGCATGTGCCTCATAATCCGTTGAAATTGAGCTTGAAGGCATGTCCTTTTTATTTTTCAAGCTGTGATTACCCATTAGTTCTTCAGAGTGTTCTCTTAAAGTATGTGCCACATTTTGAACTGTTTTGGCCATTACCTCCCTGAAGACATGTTGAGGGCAGGTTTCATTTACAGTTCTGCAGTACTTGTTCCTATGAAATGACCATTAGCACAGACTTTAAAACTGCCTTTGCAGGTAACTGCCAGAGGGCGGCAGCCTTTCTATGTTCCCCACCCTGGTAACTAGGGAAAAGCCCTTGCGGCCTGTGGTGTTTCTCGGTTATAAATTAGAGTGGAGTGTGCCCGGACAAACCCACACAAGCTGATGTCTCCTTACTTTTGTTGGATTTTTTAATTTAATTTTTATTTTTTATTGGAGTAATTTTCCACTGTGTACGTGGACCACTTCTTCTTTGTGCATTCCTCGGTTGATGGACATTTTCATTGCTTCCAAGTGTTGGCTATGGTAAATATTGTTGGAGTGCAGGATTGCCAGCCTGTGACTTTTTGATTCTCATTTTCTCAGGTGATAGGCCCAGCAGTGGGTGTGATTGACTGACTGGTATCACCGTTTTTCCCTTTCCAAGCACCTTCTTTGTGTTTTCATTCGTGGCACTTAGCACGTCCCCCTTAGAATCGAGGGTACACATTTCTCCTCAATCGCTTCAGCATTTATTGTTTGCAGCATTTATGCTAATGGCCCTACTGGCTCCTGTGAGCTGATAGGGTTTTGTAATTTGGGTTTGCATGTCTTTGAAAATTCGTAAAACTCATCATTTTTCTCCGCGGTTTTCTTTTCTGTTAAAAAAAGGAAACAATTGGGAGTACAATATAACTCTTGATATTGTCTTCTTGGAAGGCTGCCCTCTTTTGAATTTTTTGGTCGATCTTCACCTCAGACTTTTTTTAGAGAGCAGGTGTCATTTACCAAACTGCAAGTTTGGTGAATATTTAGTGACCTTTAGCAAGGGTTTTAAATCTCCTGTTGTGGGAAGTGGCCTGAAGCAGGCAGCATTTCTCCATTCCCAAATCTGGGTAATAGGGCAGCAGAGCCTTTCTGGAAGTCGTGTTCCTAGGTTGTAAATTACATTGGAATGTGCATGGAGAAAGCCCCATAAGTTTATGTCTCATTATTTCTTCTTGGTTTTAATTTTTCTTTAATTGGGGTAAAGCTTAGAATATTGTTTGTCCTAGGTGAACACGATCTGGTTCATTTGTACATTATATATATCTATTCAAGTACAGATCCTCTTCCCATGTAAAATGTTAACAGAGGGTTCCGCAGACCTCCCTTGCTATATGGTCGGTCTTTTTGAGATATGTATATAATATGAGTTTGTATACATATAGTAACACTAATCTTAACTTATCTATTCCCCCCACCTTTCGTTTTAGATGAGCATAGTTTGTTTTCTAATTCTGTGAGTGTCTTTCTCTGTGGAAATATGTTCATTTGTGTCAGTTATTAGATAACGCCTATAAGTGATATCATAGAATACAGGTCTTTTGCTTTCCAACTTACCTCATCTTTCGTGATTATCTCCAGACTCATTTGTGGTGCCTCAAAGAGCAATGGTTCATTGTCTTCCATGGCTAATATTCCATTGTGTATATGGACCACTTCTTCTTTATCCATTTACCTGTTGTTGGACATTTTGATTGCTTCACTGTCTTGGATATTGTGAATAAGGCTGCACTGCAGCTTTTGCGGCCTGTGTCTTCTCGATTCTTGTCTTCTCAGGTGAGAGGTCCAATGGTGCCCCTGCTGGATTGAATGGTACCTCCATTTTTACTTTTAAACACAGCTGCTTTCTGTTCTCACTATTGGCTGTTACCCCTTTATGTCTCACCAGCAGGTAGAGGGTACACAGTTCTCTAAAACCCCTTCAGCATTTATTGTTTGTAGACATTTTGCTGATGGTCAGTCGACTGGTGTAAGTTGAAACTTTTTGTAGATTAGTTACCATGCGTCTAACACTCCCTGAGGTTGAGCTTTTATCCATTTTCCTTTTTTTAAAAAGAGTGTAAGTAAAACTTAACTCTTCATAATCTCTTCTTGAAACATTTGCCTGTTTTGAATTTTTTTGTCCATTCTCTACTTCAGCACAAATTTTTAGGGGAAGTTTCCTTTACAGCCCTGAGTCCTTGTGAATGTTAAGTGACCATTAGCTGTGACTTTAAAGCTGCTCTTGCAGGAAACGGCCACAAGGTGGCAGCATTTCTCCTTTACCAAATTTGGTTACTAGGGAAACAGAGCCTTAATGGAAGTGGTGTTCTAGGTTGTATATTAGAATGGAAAATGCCAGGAAAAAGCCCTTTAAGTTTATGTCTCATTACTTCTTGTCCATATTTGTAATTTACTTTTAATTTTTTATCCCAGCAAATTTGATTACAATGGTTTGTTTGTTCTAGGTGTGCAAGATGTGGTTCTTTCACACATATACAGGTATCTATTCTTCCTCGCATCCTTTTCCCATGTAGGTTATGACACAATGTTGAGTAGTCTTCTCCTGGTCTTCCGTACGTCTTTCCTGGTTATATATTTCACATGGTTTGTATATCTCTGTTAACCCCAATATGGTAATGTATCCAATCCTCATACTTTTCTATTTGGTGCACCATAAGTTTTTTAATGAATCTGTGATTGCCTTTCTCTGTGGAAATATCTTCATTGGTATCAATTTTTAAGTAACTCCTAAAAGTGATATGATAGGATATGTGGCTTTTGCTTTCTCACTTACTACAGGTGGCGTGATTACGTCTAGACTCATCTACGGTGCTGCAAATGGCATTGTTTCATTTTTTTCACTAGCGAATATTCCAGTTGTACATGGAGGAGTTCTTCTTTGTCCTCCCATCTGTTGGTAGACTTCTGTTTACTTCCATATCTTGGCTATTGTAATACTGTGCAATGCAGATTTGCCTGCCTGTGTCTTTCCAATTCTCTCTTCTTAGATTATAGGTGGAGGAGTGGGCCTGCTGGATCATATGGTAGCTCAATGTTTACCTTTTTAAGGCACCTCCATTCTGTTCTCATTGGTGGTCCTTTCCAACTTACGTCCCACTTGAAGTTGAGGGTAGGCATTTCTCCACAACACCTTCAGCATTTATTGTTTGTAGTTTTCTTGCTGATGGTTATTCTGACAAGTGTGAGCTGATACCTCTTTGTGGTTGAATTCGCATGTGCCTCATAATCCGTTGAAATTGAGCTTGAAGGCATGTCCTTTTTATTTTTCAAGCTGTGATTACCCCTTAGTTCTTCAAAGTGTTCTCTTAAAGTATCTGTCACATTTTGAAGTGTTTTGGCCATTACCTCCCTGAAGACATGTTGAGGGCAGGTTTCATTTACAGTTCTGCAGTACTTGTTCCTATGAAATGACCATTAGCACAGGCTTTAAAACTGCTTTTGCAGGTAACTGCCAGAGGGCGGCAGCCTTTCTATGTTCCCCACCCTGTTAACTAGGGAAAAGCCCTTGCGGCCTGTGGTGTTTCTCGGTTATAGAGTGGAGTGTGCCCGGAGAAACCCACACAAGCTGATGTCTCCTTACTTTTGTTGGATATTTAAATTTAATTTTTATTTTTTATTGGAGTAATTTTCCACTGTGTACGTGGACCACTTCTTCTTTGTGCATTCCTCGGTTGATGGACATTTTCATTGCTTCCAAGTGTTGGCTATGGTAAATATTGTTGGAGTGCAGGATTGCCAGCCTGTGACTTTTTGATTCTCATTTTCTCAGGTGATAGGCCCAGCAGTGGGTGTGATTGACTGACTGGTAGCACCGTTTTTCCCTTTCCAAGCACCTTCTTTGTGTTTTCATTCCTGGCACTTAGCACGTCCGCCTTAGAATCGAGGGTACACATTTCTCCTCAATCGCTTCAGCATTTATTGTTTGCAGCATTTATGCTAATGGCCCTACTGGCTCCTGTGAGCTGATAGGGTTTTGTAATTTGGGTTTGCATGTCTTTGAAAATTCGTAAAACTCATCATTTTTCTCCGCGGTTTTCTTTTCTGTTAAAAAAAGGAAACAATTGGGAGTACAATATAACTCTTGATATTGTCTTCTTGGAAGGCTGCCCTCTTTTGAATTTTTTGTTCGATCTTCACCTCAGACTTTTTTTAGAGAGCAGGTGTCATTTACCAAACTGCAAGTTTGGTGAATATTTAGTGACCTTTAGCAAGGGTTTTAAATCTCCTGTTGTGGGAAGTGGCCTGAAGCAGGCAGCATTTCTCCATTCCCAAATCTGGGTAATAGGGCAGCAGAGCCTTTCTGGAAGTCGTGTTCCTAGGTTGTAAATTACATTGGAATGTGCATGGAGAAAGCCCCATAAGTTTATGTCTCATTATTTCTTCTTGGTTTTAATTTTTCTTTAATTGGGGTAAAGCTTAGAATATTGTTTGTCCTAGGTGAACACAATCTGGTTCATTTGTACATTATATATATCTATTCAAGTACAGATCCTCTTCCCATGTAAAATGTTAACAGAGGGTTCCGCAGACCTCCCTTGCTATATGGTCGGTCTTTTTGAGATATGTATATAATATGAGTTTGTATACATATAGTAACACTAATCTTAACTTATCTATTCCCCCCACCTTTCGTTTTAGATGAGCATAGTTTGTTTTCTAATTCTGTGAGTGTCTTTCTCTGTGGAAATATGTTCATTTGTGTCAGTTATTAGATAACGCCTATAAGTGATATCATAGAATACAGGTCTTTTGCTTTCCAACTTACCTCATCTTTCGTGATTATCTCCAGACTCATTTGTGGTGCCTCAAAGAGCAATGGTTCATTGTCTTCCATGGCTAATATTCCATTGTGTATATGGACCACTTCTTCTTTATCCATTTACCTGTTGTTGGACATTTTGATTGCTTCACTGTCTTGGATATTGTGAATAAGGCTGCACTGCAGCTTTTGCGGCCTGTGTCTTCTCGATTCTGGTCTTCTCAGGTGAGAGGTCCAATGGTGCCCCTGCTGGATTGAATGGTACCTCCATTTTTACTTTTAAACACAGCTGCTTTCTGTTCTCACTATTGGCTGTTACCCCTTTATGTCTCACCAGTAGGTAGAGGGTACACAGTTCTCTAAAACCCCTTCAGCATTTATTGTTTGTAGACATTTTGCTGATGGTCAGTCGACTGGTGTAAGTTGAAACTTTTTGTAGATTAGTTACCATGCGTCTAACACTCCCTGAGGTTGAGCTTTTATCCATTTTCCTTTTTTTAAAAAGAGTGTAAGTAAAACTTAACTCTTCATAATCTCTTCTTGAAACATTTGCCTGTTTTGAATTTTTTTGTCCATTCTCTACTTCAGCACAAATTTTTAGGGCAAGTTTCCTTTACAGCCCTGAGTCCTTGTGAATGTTAAGTGACCATTAGCTGTGACTTTAAAGCTGCTCTTGCAGGAAACGGCCACAAGGTGGCAGCATTTCTCCTTTACCAAATTTGGTTACTAGGGAAACAGAGCCTTAATGGAAGTGGTGTTCTAGGTTGTATATTAGAATGGAAAATGCCAGGAAAAAGCCCTTTAAGTTTATGTCTCATTACTTCTTGTCCATATTTGTAATTTACTTTTAATTTTTTATCCCAGCAAATTTGATTACAATGGTTTGTTTGTTCTAGGTGTGCAAGATGTGGTTCTTTCACACATATACAGGTATCTATTCTTCCTCGCATCCTTTTCCCATGTAGGTTATGACACAATGTTGAGTAGTCTTCTCCTGGTCTTCCGTACGTCTTTCCTGGTTATATATTTCACATGGTTTGTATATCTCTGTTAACCCCAATATGGTAATGTATCCAATCCTCATCCCTTTCTATTTGGTGAACCATAAGTTTTTTAATGAATCTGTGATTGCCTTTCTCTGTGGAAATATCTTCATTGGTATCAATTTTTAAGTAACTCCTAAAAGTGATATGATAGGATATGTGGCTTTTGCTTTCTCACTTACTACAGGTGGCGTGATTACGTCTAGACTCATCTACGGTGCTGCAAATGGCATTGTTTCATTTTTTTCACTAGCGAATATTCCAGTTGTACATGGAGGAGTTCTTCTTTGTCCTCCCATCTGTTGGTAGACTTCTGTTTACTTCCATATCTTGGCTATTGTAATACTGTGCAATGCAGATTTGCCTGCCTGTGTCTTTCCAATTCTCTCTTCTTAGATTATAGGTGGAGGAGTGGGCCTGCTGGATCATATGGTAGCTCAATGTTTACCTTTTTAAGGCACCTCCATTCTGTTCTCATTGGTGGTCCTTTCCAACTTACGTCCCACTTGAAGTTGAGGGTAGGCATTTCTCCACAACACCTTCAGCATTTATTGTTTGTAGTTTTCTTGCTGATGGTTATTCTGACAAGTGTGAGCTGATACCTCTTTGTGGTTGAATTCGCATGTGCCTCATAATCCGTTGAAATTGAGCTTGAAGGCATGTCCTTTTTATTTTTCAAGCTGTGATTACCCCTTAGTTCTTCAAAGTGTTCTCTTAAAGTATCTGTCACATTTTGAAGTGTTTTGGCCATTACCTCCCTGAAGACATGTTGAGGGCAGGTTTCATTTACAGTTCTGCAGTACTTGTTCCTATGAAATGACCATTAGCACAGGCTTTAAAACTGCTTTTGCAGGTAACTGCCAGAGGGCGGCAGCCTTTCTATGTTCCCCACCCTGTTAACTAGGGAAAAGCCCTTGCGGCCTGTGGTGTTTCTCGGTTATAGAGTGGAGTGTGCCCGGAGAAACCCACACAAGCTGATGTCTCCTTACTTTTGTTGGATATTTAAATTTAATTTTTATTTTTTATTGGAGTAATTTTCCACTGTGTACGTGGACCACTTCTTCTTTGTGCATTCCTCGGTTGATGGACATTTTCATTGCTTCCAAGTGTTGGCTATGGTAAATATTGTTGGAGTGCAGGATTGCCAGCCTGTGACTTTTTGATTCTCATTTTCTCAGGTGATAGGCCCAGCAGTGGGTGTGATTGACTGACTGGTAGCACCGTTTTTCCCTTTCCAAGCACCTTCTTTGTGTTTTCATTCCTGGCACTTAGCACGTCCGCCTTAGAATCGAGGGTACACATTTCTCCTCAATCGCTTCAGCATTTATTGTTTGCAGCATTTATGCTAATGGCCCTACTGGCTCCTGTGAGCTGATAGGGTTTTGTAATTTGGGTTTGCATGTCTTTGAAAATTCGTAAAACTCATCATTTTTCTCCGCGGTTTTCTTTTCTGTTAAAAAAAGGAAACAATTGGGAGTACAATATAACTCTTGATATTGTCTTCTTGGAAGGCTGCCCTCTTTTGAATTTTTTGTTCGATCTTCACCTCAGACTTTTTTTAGAGAGCAGGTGTCATTTACCAAACTGCAAGTTTGGTGAATATTTAGTGACCTTTAGCAAGGGTTTTAAATCTCCTGTTGTGGGAAGTGGCCTGAAGCAGGCAGCATTTCTCCATTCCCAAATCTGGGTAATAGGGCAGCAGAGCCTTTCTGGAAGTCGTGTTCCTAGGTTGTAAATTACATTGGAATGTGCATGGAGAAAGCCCCATAAGTTTATGTCTCATTATTTCTTCTTGGTTTTAATTTTTTTTTTAATTGGGGTAAAGCTTAGAATATTGTTTGTCCTAGGTGAACACAATCTGGTTCATTTGTACATTATATATATCTATTCAAGTACAGATCCTCTTCCCATGTAAAATGTTAACAGAGGGTTCCGCAGACCTCCCTTGCTATATGGTCGGTCTTTTTGAGATATGTATATAATATGAGTTTGTATACATATAGTAACACTAATCTTAACTTATCTATTCCCCCCACCTTTCGTTTTAGATGAGCATAGTTTGTTTTCTAATTCTGTGAGTGTCTTTCTCTGTGGAAATATGTTCATTTGTGTCAGTTATTAGATAACGCCTATAAGTGATATCATAGAATACAGGTCTTTTGCTTTCCAACTTACCTCATCTTTCGTGATTATCTCCAGACTCATTTGTGGTGCCTCAAAGAGCAATGGTTCATTGTCTTCCATGGCTAATATTCCATTGTGTATATGGACCACTTCTTCTTTATCCATTTACCTGTTGTTGGACATTTTGATTGCTTCACTGTCTTGGATATTGTGAATAAGGCTGCACTGCAGCTTTTGCGGCCTGTGTCTTCTCGATTCTTGTCTTCTCAGGTGAGAGGTCCAATGGTGCCCCTGCTGGATTGAATGGTACCTCCAATTTTACTTTTAAACACAGCTGCTTTCTGTTCTCACTATTGGCTGTTACCCCTTTATGTCTCACCAGCAGGTAGAGGGTACACAGTTCTCTAAAACCCCTTCAGCATTTATTGGTTGTAGAAATTTTGATGATGGTCAGTCGACTGGTGTAAGTTGAAACTTTTTGTAGATTAGTTACCATGCGTCTAACACTCCCTGAGGTTGAGCTTTTATCCATTTTCCTTTTTTTAAACAGAGTGTAAGTAAAACTTAACTCTTCATAATCTCTTCTTGAAACATTTGCCTGTTTTGAATTTTTTTGTCCATTCTCTACTTCAGCACAAATTTTTAGGGCAAGTTTCCTTTACAGCCCTGAGTCCTTGTGAATGTTAAGTGACCATTAGCTGTGACTTTAAAGCTGCTGTTGCAGGAAACGGCCACAAGGTGGCAGCATTTCTCCTTTACCAAATTTGGTTACTAGGGAAACAGAGCCTTAATGGCAGTGGTGTTCTAGGTTGTATATTAGAATGGAAAATGCCAGGAAAAAGCCCTTTAAGTTTATGTCTCATTACTTCTTGTCCATATTTGTAATTTACTTTTAATTTTTTATCCCAGCAAATTTGATTACAATGGTTTGTTTGTTCTAGGTGTGCAAGATGTGGTTCTTTCACACATATACAGGTATCTATTCTTCCTCGCATCCTTTTCCCATGTAGGTTATGACACAATGTTGAGTAGTCTTCTCCTGGTCTTCCGTACGTCTTTCCTGGTTATATATTTCACATGGTTTGTATATCTCTGTTAACCCCAATATGGTAATGTATCCAATCCTCATACTTTTCTATTTGGTGAACCATAAGTTTTTTAATGAATCTGTGATTGCCTTTCTCTGTGGAAATATCTTCATTGGTATCAATTTTTAAGTAACTCCTAAAAGTGATATGATAGGATATGTGTCTTTTGCTTTCTCACTTACTACAGGTGGCGTGATTACGTCTAGACTCATCTACGGTGCTGCAAATGGCATTGTTTCATTTTTTTCACTAGCGAATATTCCAGTTGTACATGGAGGAGTTCTTCTTTGTCCTCCCATCTGTTGGTAGACTTCTGTTTACTTCCATATCTTGGCTATTGTAATACTGTGCAATGCAGATTTGCCTGCCTGTGTCTTTCCAATTCTCTCTTCTTAGATTATAGGTGGAGGAGTGGGCCTGCTGGATCATATGGTAGCTCAATGTTTACCTTTTTAAGGCACCTCCATTCTGTTCTCATTGGTGGTCCTTTCCAACTTACGTCCCACTTGAAGTTGAGGGTAGGCATTTCTCCACAACACCTTCAGCATTTATTGTTTGTAGTTTTCTTGCTGATGGTTATTCTGACAAGTGTGAGCTGATACCTCTTTGTGGTTGAATTCGCATGTGCCTCATAATCCGTTGAAATTGAGCTTGAAGGCATGTCCTTTTTATTTTTCAAGCTGTGATTACCCCTTAGTTCTTCAAAGTGTTCTCTTAAAGTATCTGTCACATTTTGAAGTGTTTTGGCCATTACCTCCCTGAAGACATGTTGAGGGCAGGTTTCATTTACAGTTCTGCAGTACTTGTTCCTATGAAATGACCATTAGCACAGGCTTTAAAACTGCTTTTGCAGGTAACTGCCAGAGGGCGGCAGCCTTTCTATGTTCCCCACCCTGTTAACTAGGGAAAAGCCCTTGCGGCCTGTGGTGTTTCTCGGTTATAGAGTGGAGTGTGCCCGGAGAAACCCACACAAGCTGATGTCTCCTTACTTTTGTTGGATATTTAAATTTAATTTTTATTTTTTATTGGAGTAATTTTCCACTGTGTACGTGGACCACTTCTTCTTTGTGCATTCCTCGGTTGATGGACATTTTCATTGCTTCCAAGTGTTGGCTATGGTAAATATTGTTGGAGTGCAGGATTGCCAGCCTGTGACTTTTTGATTCTCATTTTCTCAGGTGATAGGCCCAGCAGTGGGTGTGATTGACTGACTGGTAGCACCGTTTTTCCCTTTCCAAGCACCTTCTTTGTGTTTTCATTCCTGGCACTTAGCACGTCCGCCTTAGAATCGAGGGTACACATTTCTCCTCAATCGCTTCAGCATTTATTGTTTGCAGCATTTATGCTAATGGCCCTACTGGCTCCTGTGAGCTGATAGGGTTTTGTAATTTGGGTTTGCATGTCTTTGAAAATTCGTAAAACTCATCATTTTTCTCCGCGGTTTTCTTTTCTGTTAAAAAAAGGAAACAATTGGGAGTACAATATAACTCTTGATATTGTCTTCTTGGAAGGCTGCCCTCTTTTGAATTTTTTGTTCGATCTTCACCTCAGACTTTTTTTAGAGAGCAGGTGTCATTTACCAAACTGCAAGTTCGGTGAATATTTAGTGACCTTTAGCAAGGGTTTTAAATCTCCTGTTGTGGGAAGTGGCCTGAAGCAGGCAGCATTTCTCCATTCCCAAATCTGGGTAATAGGGCAGCAGAGCCTTTCTGGAAGTCGTGTTCCTAGGTTGTAAATTACATTGGAATGTGCATGGAGAAAGCCCCATAAGTTTATGTCTCATTATTTCTTCTTGGTTTTAATTTTTTTTTAATTGGGGTAAAGCTTAGAATATTGTTTGTCCTAGGTGAACACAATCTGGTTCATTTGTACATTATATATATCTATTCAAGTACAGATCCTCTTCCCATGTAAAATGTTAACAGAGGGTTCCGCAGACCTCCCTTGCTATATGGTCGGTCTTTCTGAGATGTGTATATAATATGAGTTTGTATACATATAGTAACACTAATCTTAACTTATCTATTCCCCCCACCTTTCGTTTTAGATGAGCATAGTTTGTTTTCTAATTCTGTGAGTGTCTTTCTCTGCGGAAATATGTTCATTTGTGTCAGTTATTAGATAACGCCTATAAGTGATATCATAGAATACAGGTCTTTTGCTTTCCAACTTACCTCATCTTTCGTGATTATCTCCAGACTCATTTGTGGTGCCTCAAAGAGCAATGGTTCATTGTCTTCCATGGCTAATATTCCATTGTGTATATGGACCACTTCTTCTTTATCCATTTACCTGTTGTTGGACATTTTGATTGCTTCACTGTCTTGGATATTGTGAATAAGGCTGCACTGCAGCTTTTGCGGCCTGTGTCTTCTCGATTCTTGTCTTCTCAGGTGAGAGGTCCAATGGTGCCCCTGCTGGATTGAATGGTACCTCCATTTTTACTTTTAAACACAGCTGCTTTCTGTTCTCACTATTGGCTGTTACCCCTTTATGTCTCACCAGCAGGTAGAGGGTACACAGTTCTCTAAAACCCCTTCAGCATTTATTGTTTGTAGACATTTTGCTGATGGTCAGTCGACTGGTGTAAGTTGAAACTTTTTGTCGATTAGTTACCATGCGTCTAACACTCCCTGAGGTTGAGCTTTTATCCATTTTCCTTTTTTTAAAAAGAGTGTAAGTAAAACTTAACTCTTCATAATCTCTTCTTGAAACATTTGCCTGTTTTGAATTTTTTTGTCCATTCTCTACTTCAGCACAAATTTTTAGGGCAAGTTTCCTTTACAGCCCTGAGTCCTTGTGAATGTTAAGTGACCATTAGCTGTGACTTTAAAGCTGCTCTTGCAGGAAACGGCCACAAGGTGGCAGCATTTCTCCTTTACCAAATTTGGTTACTAGGGAAACAGAGCCTTAATGGAAGTGGTGTTCTAGGTTGTATATTAGAATGGAAAATGCCAGGAAAAAGCCCTTTAAGTTTATGTCTCATTACTTCTTGTCCATATTTGTAATTTACTTTTAATTTTTTATCCCAGCAAATTTGATTACAATGGTTTGTTTGTTCTAGGTGTGCAAGATGTGGTTCTTTCACACATATACAGGTATCTATTCTTCCTCGCATCCTTTTCCCATGTAGGTTATGACACAATGTTGAGTAGTCTTCTCCTGGTCTTCCGTACGTCTTTCCTGGTTATATATTTCACATGGTTTGTATATCTCTGTTAACCCCAATATGGTAATGTATCCAATCCTCATCCCTTTCTATTTGGTGCACCATAAGTTTTTTAATGAATCTGTGATTGCCTTTCTCTGTGGAAATATCTTCATTGGTATCAATTTTTAAGTAACTCCTAAAAGTGATATGATAGGATATGTGGCTTTTGCTTTCTCACTTACTACAGGTGGCGTGATTACGTCTAGACTCATCTACGGTGCTGCAAATGGCATTGTTTCATTTTTTTCACTAGCGAATATTCCAGTTGTACATGGAGGAGTTCTTCTTTGTCCTCCCATCTGTTGGTAGACTTCTGTTTACTTCCATATCTTGGCTATTGTAATACTGTGCAATGCAGATTTGCCTGCCTGTGTCTTTCCAATTCTCTCTTCTTAGATTATAGGTGGAGGAGTGGGCCTGCTGGATCATATGGTAGCTCAATGTTTACCTTTTTAAGGCACCTCCATTCTGTTCTCATTGGTGGTCCTTTCCAACTTACGTCCCACTTGAAGTTGAGGGTAGGCATTTCTCCACAACACCTTCAGCATTTATTGTTTGTAGTTTTCTTGCTGATGGTTATTCTGACAAGTGTGAGCTGATACCTCTTTGTGGTTGAATTCGCATGTGCCTCATAATCCGTTGAAATTGAGCTTGAAGGCATGTCCTTTTTATTTTTCAAGCTGTGATTACCCCTTAGTTCTTCAAAGTGTTCTCTTAAAGTATCTGTCACATTTTGAAGTGTTTTGGCCATTACCTCCCTGAAGACATGTTGAGGGCAGGTTTCATTTACAGTTCTGCAGTACTTGTTCCTATGAAATGACCATTAGCACAGGCTTTAAAACTGCTTTTGCAGGTAACTGCCAGAGGGCGGCAGCCTTTCTATGTTCCCCACCCTGTTAACTAGGGAAAAGCCCTTGCGGCCTGTGGTGTTTCTCGGTTATAGAGTGGAGTGTGCCCGGAGAAACCCACACAAGCTGATGTCTCCTTACTTTTGTTGGATATTTAAATTTAATTTTTATTTTTTATTGGAGTAATTTTCCACTGTGTACGTGGACCACTTCTTCTTTGTGCATTCCTCGGTTGATGGACATTTTCATTGCTTCCAAGTGTTGGCTATGGTAAATATTGTTGGAGTGCAGGATTGCCAGCCTGTGACTTTTTGATTCTCATTTTCTCAGGTGATAGGCCCAGCAGTGGGTGTGATTGACTGACTGGTAGCACCGTTTTTCCCTTTCCAAGCACCTTCTTTGTGTTTTCATTCCTGGCACTTAGCACGTCCGCCTTAGAATCGAGGGTACACATTTCTCCTCAATCGCTTCAGCATTTATTGTTTGCAGCATTTATGCTAATGGCCCTACTGGCTCCTGTGAGCTGATAGGGTTTTGTAATTTGGGTTTGCATGTCTTTGAAAATTCGTAAAACTCATCATTTTTCTCCGCGGTTTTCTTTTCTGTTAAAAAAAGGAAACAACTGGGAGTACAATATAACTCTTGATATTGTCTTCTTGGAAGGCTGCCCTCTTTTGAATTTTTTGTTCGATCTTCACCTCAGACTTTTTTTAGAGAGCAGGTGTCATTTACCAAACTGCAAGTTTGGTGAATATTTAGTGACCTTTAGCAAGGGTTTTAAATCTCCTGTTGTGGGAAGTGGCCTGAAGCAGGCAGCATTTCTCCATTCCCAAATCTGGGTAATAGGGCAGCAGAGCCTTTCTGGAAGTCGTGTTCCTAGGTTGTAAATTACATTGGAATGTGCATGGAGAAAGCCCCATAAGTTTATGTCTCATTATTTCTTCTTGGTTTTAATTTTTCTTTAATTGGGGTAAAGCTTAGAATATTGTTTGTCCTAGGTGAACACAATCTGGTTCATTTGTACATTATATATATCTATTCAAGTACAGATCCTCTTCCCATGTAAAATGTTAACAGAGGGTTCCGCAGACCTCCCTTGCTATATGGTCGGTCTTTTTGAGATATGTATATAATATGAGTTTGTATACATATAGTAACACTAATCTTAACTTATCTATTCCCCCCACCTTTCGTTTTAGATGAGCATAGTTTGTTTTCTAATTCTGTGAGTGTCTTTCTCTGTGGAAATATGTTCATTTGTGTCAGTTATTAGATAACGCCTATAAGTGATATCATAGAATACAGGTCTTTTGCTTTCCAACTTACCTCATCTTTCGTGATTATCTCCAGACTCATTTGTGGTGCCTCAAAGAGCAATGGTTCATTGTCTTCCATGGCTAACATTCCATTGTGTATATGGACCACTTCTTCTTTATCCATTTACCTGTTGTTGGACATTTTGATTGCTTCACTGTCTTGGATATTGTGAATAAGGCTGCACTGCAGCTTTTGCGGCCTGTGTCTTCTCGATTCTTGTCTTCTCAGGTGAGAGGTCCAATGGTGCCCCTGCTGGATTGAATGGTACCTCCATTTTTACTTTTAAACACAGCTGCTTTCTGTTCTCACTATTGGCTGTTACCCCTTTATGTCTCACCTGTAGGTAGAGGGTACACAGTTCTCTAAAACCCCTTCAGCATTTATTGTTTGTAGACATTTTGCTGATGGTCAGTCGACTGGTGTAAGTTGAAACTTTTTGTAGATTAGTTACCATGCGTCTAACACTCCCTGAGGTTGAGCTTTTATCCATTTTCCTTTTTTTAAAAAGAGTGTAAGTAAAACTTAACTCTTCATAATCTCTTCTTGAAACATTTGCCTGTTTTGAATTTTTTTGTCCATTCTCTACTTCAGCACAAATTTTTAGGGCAAGTTTCCTTTACAGCCCTGAGTCCTTGTGAATGTTAAGTGACCATTAGCTGTGACTTTAAAGCTGCTCTTGCAGGAAACGGCCACAAGGTGGCAGCATTTCTCCTTTACCAAATTTGGTTACTAGGGAAACAGAGCCTTAATGGAAGTGGTGTTCTAGGTTGTATATTAGAATGGAAAATGCCAGGAAAAAGCCCTTTAAGTTTATGTCTCATTACTTCTTGTCCATATTTGTAATTTACTTTTAATTTTTTATCCCAGCAAATTTGATTACAATGGTTTGTTTGTTCTAGGTGTGCAAGATGTGGTTCTTTCACACATATACAGGTATCTATTCTTCCTCGCATCCTTTTCCCATGTAGGTTATGACACAATGTTGAGTAGTCTTCTCCTGGTCTTCCGTACGTCTTTCCTGGTTATATATTTCACATGGTTTGTATATCTCTGTTAACCCCAATATGGTAATGTATCCAATCCTCATCCCTTTCTATTTGGTGAACCATAAGTTTTTTAATGAATCTGTGATTGCCTTTCTCTGTGGAAATATCTTCATTGGTATCAATTTTTAAGTAACTCCTAAAAGTGATATGAT
Organism: Balaenoptera physalus; assembly: GCF_965194825.1. Classification (NCBI taxonomy): domain Eukaryota; kingdom Metazoa; phylum Chordata; class Mammalia; order Artiodactyla; family Balaenopteridae; genus Balaenoptera; species Balaenoptera physalus. The sequence goes on along the minus strand of NW_028125452.1, from coordinate 163,180 downwards.
AGGATATGTGGCTTTTGCTTTCTCACTTACTACAGGTGGCGTGATTACGTCTAGACTCATCTACGGTGCTGCAAATGGCATTGTTTCATTTTTTTCACTAGCGAATATTCCAGTTGTACATGGAGGAGTTCTTCTTTGTCCTCCCATCTGTTGGTAGACTTCTGTTTACTTCCATATCTTGGCTATTGTAATACTGTGCAATGCAGATTTGCCTGCCTGTGTCTTTCCAATTCTCTCTTCTTAGATTATAGGTGGAGGAGTGGGCCTGCTGGATCATATGGTAGCTCAATGTTTACCTTTTTAAGGCACCTCCATTCTGTTCTCATTGGTGGTCCTTTCCAACTTACGTCCCACTTGAAGTTGAGGGTAGGCATTTCTCCACAACACCTTCAGCATTTATTGTTTGTAGTTTTCTTGCTGATGGTTATTCTGACAAGTGTGAGCTGATACCTCTTTGTGGTTGAATTCGCATGTGCCTCATAATCCGTTGAAATTGAGCTTGAAGGCATGTCCTTTTTATTTTTCAAGCTGTGATTACCCCTTAGTTCTTCAAAGTGTTCTCTTAAAGTATCTGTCACATTTTGAAGTGTTTTGGCCATTACCTCCCTGAAGACATGTTGAGGGCAGGTTTCATTTACAGTTCTGCAGTACTTGTTCCTATGAAATGACCATTAGCACAGGCTTTAAAACTGCTTTTGCAGGTAACTGCCAGAGGGCGGCAGCCTTTCTATGTTCCCCACCCTGTTAACTAGGGAAAAGCCCTTGCGGCCTGTGGTGTTTCTCGGTTATAGAGTGGAGTGTGCCCGGAGAAACCCACACAAGCTGATGTCTCCTTACTTTTGTTGGATATTTAAATTTAATTTTTATTTTTTATTGGAGTAATTTTCCACTGTGTACGTGGACCACTTCTTCTTTGTGCATTCCTCGGTTGATGGACATTTTCATTGCTTCCAAGTGTTGGCTATGGTAAATATTGTTGGAGTGCAGGATTGCCAGCCTGTGACTTTTTGATTCTCATTTTCTCAGGTGATAGGCCCAGCAGTGGGTGTGATTGACTGACTGGTAGCACCGTTTTTCCCTTTCCAAGCACCTTCTTTGTGTTTTCATTCCTGGCACTTAGCACGTCCGCCTTAGAATCGAGGGTACACATTTCTCCTCAATCGCTTCAGCATTTATTGTTTGCAGCATTTATGCTAATGGCCCTACTGGCTCCTGTGAGCTGATAGGGTTTTGTAATTTGGGTTTGCATGTCTTTGAAAATTCGTAAAACTCATCATTTTTCTCCGCGGTTTTCTTTTCTGTTAAAAAAAGGAAACAATTGGGAGTACAATATAACTCTTGATATTGTCTTCTTGGAAGGCTGCCCTCTTTTGAATTTTTTGTTCGATCTTCACCTCAGACTTTTTTTAGAGAGCAGGTGTCATTTACCAAACTGCAAGTTTGGTGAATATTTAGTGACCTTTAGCAAGGGTTTTAAATCTCCTGTTGTGGGAAGTGGCCTGAAGCAGGCAGCATTTCTCCATTCCCAAATCTGGGTAATAGGGCAGCAGAGCCTTTCTGGAAGTCGTGTTCCTAGGTTGTAAATTACATTGGAATGTGCATGGAGAAAGCCCCATAAGTTTATGTCTCATTATTTCTTCTTGGTTTTAATTTTTTTTTTAATTGGGGTAAAGCTTAGAATATTGTTTGTCCTAGGTGAACACAATCTGGTTCATTTGTACATTATATATATCTATTCAAGTACAGATCCTCTTCCCATGTAAAATGTTAACAGAGGGTTCCGCAGACCTCCCTTGCTATATGGTCGGTCTTTTTGAGATATGTATATAATATGAGTTTGTATACATATAGTAACACTAATCTTAACTTATCTATTCCCCCCACCTTTCGTTTTAGATGAGCATAGTTTGTTTTCTAATTCTGTGAGTGTCTTTCTCTGCGGAAATATGTTCATTTGTGTCAGTTATTAGATAACGCCTATAAGTGATATCATAGAATACAGGTCTTTTGCTTTCCAACTTACCTCATCTTTCGTGATTATCTCCAGACTCATTTGTGGTGCCTCAAAGAGAAATGGTTCATTGTCTTCCATGGCTAATATTCCATTGTGTATATGGACCACTTCTTCTTTATCCATTTACCTGTCGTTGGACATTTTGATTGCTTCACTGTCTTGGATATTGTGAATAAGGCTGCACTGAAGCTTTTGCGGCCTGTGTCTTCTCGATTCTTGTCTTCTCAGGTGAGAGGTCCAATGGTGCCCCTGCTGGATTGAATGGTACCTCCAATTTTACTTTTAAACACAGCTGCTTTCTGTTCTCACTATTGGCTGTTACCCCTTTATGTCTCACCAGCAGGTAGAGGGTACACAGTTCTCTAAAACCCCTTCAGCATTTATTGGTTGTAGAAATTTTGATGATGGTCAGTCGACTGGTGTAAGTTGAAACTTTTTGTAGATTAGTTACCATGCGTCTAACACTCCCTGAGGTTGAGCTTTTATCCATTTTCCTTTTTTTAAACAGAGTGTAAGTAAAACTTAACTCTTCATAATCTCTTCTTGAAACATTTGCCTGTTTTGAATTTTTTTGTCCATTCTCTACTTCAGCACAAATTTTTAGGGGAAGTTTCCTTTACAGCCCTGAGTCCTTGTGAATGTTAAGTGACCATTAGCTGTGACTTTAAAGCTGCTGTTGCAGGAAACGGCCACAAGGTGGCAGCATTTCTCCTTTACCAAATTTGGTTACTAGGGAAACAGAGCCTTAATGGCAGTGGTGTTCTAGGTTGTATATTAGAATGGAAAATGCCAGGAAAAAGCCCTTTAAGTTTATGTCTCATTACTTCTTGTCCATATTTGTAATTTACTTTTAATTTTTTATCCCAGCAAATTTGATTACAATGGTTTGTTTGTTCTAGGTGTGCAAGATGTGGTTCTTTCACACATATACAGGTATCTATTCTTCCTCGCATCCTTTTCCCATGTAGGTTATGACACAATGTTGAGTAGTCTTCTCCTGGTCTTCCGTACGTCTTTCCTGGTTATATATTTCACATGGTTTGTATATCTCTGTTAACCCCAATATGGTAATGTATCCAATCCTCATACTTTTCTATTTGGTGAACCATAAGTTTTTTAATGAATCTGTGATTGCCTTTCTCTGTGGAAATATCTTCATTGGTATCAATTTTTAAGTAACTCCTAAAAGTGATATGATAGGATATGTGTCTTTTGCTTTCTCACTTACTACAGGTGGCGTGATTACGTCTAGACTCATCTACGGTGCTGCAAATGGCATTGTTTCATTTTTTTCACTAGCGAATATTCCAGTTGTACATGGAGGAGTTCTTCTTTGTCCTCCCATCTGTTGGTAGACTTCTGTTTACTTCCATATCTTGGCTATTGTAATACTGTGCAATGCAGATTTGCCTGCCTGTGTCTTTCCAATTCTCTCTTCTTAGATTATAGGTGGAGGAGTGGGCCTGCTGGATCATATGGTAGCTCAATGTTTACCTTTTTAAGGCACCTCCATTCTGTTCTCATTGGTGGTCCTTTCCAACTTACGTCCCACTTGAAGTTGAGGGTAGGCATTTCTCCACAACACCTTCAGCATTTATTGTTTGTAGTTTTCTTGCTGATGGTTATTCTGACAAGTGTGAGCTGATACCTCTTTGTGGTTGAATTCGCATGTGCCTCATAATCCGTTGAAATTGAGCTTGAAGGCATGTCCTTTTTATTTTTCAAGCTGTGATTACCCCTTAGTTCTTCAAAGTGTTCTCTTAAAGTATCTGTCACATTTTGAAGTGTTTTGGCCATTACCTCCCTGAAGACATGTTGAGGGCAGGTTTCATTTACAGTTCTGCAGTACTTGTTCCTATGAAATGACCATTAGCACAGGCTTTAAAACTGCTTTTGCAGGTAACTGCCAGAGGGCGGCAGCCTTTCTATGTTCCCCACCCTGTTAACTAGGGAAAAGCCCTTGCGGCCTGTGGTGTTTCTCGGTTATAGAGTGGAGTGTGCCCGGAGAAATCCACACAAGCTGATGTCTCCTTACTTTTGTTGGATATTTAAATTTAATTTTTATTTTTTATTGGAGTAATTTTCCACTGTGTACGTGGACCACTTCTTCTTTGTGCATTCCTCGGTTGATGGACATTTTCATTGCTTCCAAGTGTTGGCTATGGTAAATATTGTTGGAGTGCAGGATTGCCAGCCTGTGACTTTTTGATTCTCATTTTCTCAGGTGATAGGCCCAGCAGTGGGTGTGATTGACTGACTGGTAGCACCGTTTTTCCCTTTCCAAGCACCTTCTTTGTGTTTTCATTCCTGGCACTTAGCACGTCCGCCTTAGAATCGAGGGTACACATTTCTCCTCAATCGCTTCAGCATTTATTGTTTGCAGCATTTATGCTAATGGCCCTACTGGCTCCTGTGAGCTGATAGGGTTTTGTAATTTGGGTTTGCATGTCTTTGAAAATTCGTAAAACTCATCATTTTTCTCCGCGGTTTTCTTTTCTGTTAAAAAAAGGAAACAATTGGGAGTACAATATAACTCTTGATATTGTCTTCTTGGAAGGCTGCCCTCTTTTGAATTTTTTGTTCGATCTTCACCTCAGACTTTTTTTAGAGAGCAGGTGTCATTTACCAAACTGCAAGTTTGGTGAATATTTAGTGACCTTTAGCAAGGGTTTTAAATCTCCTGTTGTGGGAAGTGGCCTGAAGCAGGCAGCATTTCTCCATTCCCAAATCTGGGTAATAGGGCAGCAGAGCCTTTCTGGAAGTCGTGTTCCTAGGTTGTAAATTACATTGGAATGTGCATGGAGAAAGCCCCATAAGTTTATGTCTCATTATTTCTTCTTGGTTTTAATTTTTTTTTAATTGGGGTAAAGCTTAGAATATTGTTTGTCCTAGGTGAACACAATCTGGTTCATTTGTACATTATATATATCTATTCAAGTACAGATCCTCTTCCCATGTAAAATGTTAACAGAGGGTTCCGCAGACCTCCCTTGCTATATGGTCGGTCTTTTTGAGATATGTATATAATATGAGTTTGTATACATATAGTAACACTAATCTTAACTTATCTATTCCCCCCACCTTTCGTTTTAGATGAGCATAGTTTGTTTTCTAATTCTGTGAGTGTCTTTCTCTGCGGAAATATGTTCATTTGTGTCAGTTATTAGATAACGCCTATAAGTGATATCATAGAATACAGGTCTTTTGCTTTCCAACTTACCTCATCTTTCGTGATTATCTCCAGACTCATTTGTGGTGCCTCAAAGAGAAATGGTTCATTGTCTTCCATGGCTAATATTCCATTGTGTATATGGACCACTTCTTCTTTATCCATTTACCTGTCGTTGGACATTTTGATTGCTTCACTGTCTTGGATATTGTGAATAAGGCTGCACTGAAGCTTTTGCGGCCTGTGTCTTCTCGATTCTTGTCTTCTCAGGTGAGAGGTCCAATGGTGCCCCTGCTGGATTGAATGGTACCTCCAATTTTACTTTTAAACACAGCTGCTTTCTGTTCTCACTATTGGCTGTTACCCCTTTATGTCTCACCAGCAGGTAGAGGGTACACAGTTCTCTAAAACCCCTTCAGCATTTATTGGTTGTAGAAATTTTGATGATGGTCAGTCGACTGGTGTAAGTTGAAACTTTTTGTAGATTAGTTACCATGCGTCTAACACTCCCTGAGGTTGAGCTTTTATCCATTTTCCTTTTTTTAAACAGAGTGTAAGTAAAACTTAACTCTTCATAATCTCTTCTTGAAACATTTGCCTGTTTTGAATTTTTTTGTCCATTCTCTACTTCAGCACAAATTTTTAGGGGAAGTTTCCTTTACAGCCCTGAGTCCTTGTGAATGTTAAGTGACCATTAGCTGTGACTTTAAAGCTGCTGTTGCAGGAAACGGCCACAAGGTGGCAGCATTTCTCCTTTACCAAATTTGGTTACTAGGGAAACAGAGCCTTAATGGCAGTGGTGTTCTAGGTTGTATATTAGAATGGAAAATGCCAGGAAAAAGCCCTTTAAGTTTATGTCTCATTACTTCTTGTCCATATTTGTAATTTACTTTTAATTTTTTATCCCAGCAAATTTGATTACAATGGTTTGTTTGTTCTAGGTGTGCAAGATGTGGTTCTTTCACACATATACAGGTATCTATTCTTCCTCGCATCCTTTTCCCATGTAGGTTATGACACAATGTTGAGTAGTCTTCTCCTGGTCTTCCGTACGTCTTTCCTGGTTATATATTTCACATGGTTTGTATATCTCTGTTAACCCCAATATGGTAATGTATCCAATCCTCATACTTTTCTATTTGGTGAACCATAAGTTTTTTAATGAATCTGTGATTGCCTTTCTCTGTGGAAATATCTTCATTGGTATCAATTTTTAAGTAACTCCTAAAAGTGATATGATAGGATATGTGTCTTTTGCTTTCTCACTTACTACAGGTGGCGTGATTACGTCTAGACTCATCTACGGTGCTGCAAATGGCATTGTTTCATTTTTTTCACTAGCGAATATTCCAGTTGTACATGGAGGAGTTCTTCTTTGTCCTCCCATCTGTTGGTAGACTTCTGTTTACTTCCATATCTTGGCTATTGTAATACTGTGCAATGCAGATTTGCCTGCCTGTGTCTTTCCAATTCTCTCTTCTTAGATTATAGGTGGAGGAGTGGGCCTGCTGGATCATATGGTAGCTCAATGTTTACCTTTTTAAGGCACCTCCATTCTGTTCTCATTGGTGGTCCTTTCCAACTTACGTCCCACTTGAAGTTGAGGGTAGGCATTTCTCCACAACACCTTCAGCATTTATTGTTTGTAGTTTTCTTGCTGATGGTTATTCTGACAAGTGTGAGCTGATACCTCTTTGTGGTTGAATTCGCATGTGCCTCATAATCCGTTGAAATTGAGCTTGAAGGCATGTCCTTTTTATTTTTCAAGCTGTGATTACCCCTTAGTTCTTCAAAGTGTTCTCTTAAAGTATCTGTCACATTTTGAAGTGTTTTGGCCATTACCTCCCTGAAGACATGTTGAGGGCAGGTTTCATTTACAGTTCTGCAGTACTTGTTCCTATGAAATGACCATTAGCACAGGCTTTAAAACTGCTTTTGCAGGTAACTGCCAGAGGGCGGCAGCCTTTCTATGTTCCCCACCCTGTTAACTAGGGAAAAGCCCTTGCGGCCTGTGGTGTTTCTCGGTTATAGAGTGGAGTGTGCCCGGAGAAACCCACACAAGCTGATGTCTCCTTACTTTTGTTGGATATTTAAATTTAATTTTTATTTTTTATTGGAGTAATTTTCCACTGTGTACGTGGACCACTTCTTCTTTGTGCATTCCTCGGTTGATGGACATTTTCATTGCTTCCAAGTGTTGGCTATGGTAAATATTGTTGGAGTGCAGGATTGCCAGCCTGTGACTTTTTGATTCTCATTTTCTCAGGTGATAGGCCCAGCAGTGGGTGTGATTGACTGACTGGTAGCACCGTTTTTCCCTTTCCAAGCACCTTCTTTGTGTTTTCATTCCTGGCACTTAGCACGTCCGCCTTAGAATCGAGGGTACACATTTCTCCTCAATCGCTTCAGCATTTATTGTTTGCAGCATTTATGCTAATGGCGCTACTGGCTCCTGTGAGCTGATAGGGTTTTGTAATTTGGGTTTGCATGTCTTTGAAAATTCGTAAAACTCATCATTTTTCTCCGCGGTTTTCTTTTCTGTTAAAAAAAGGAAACAATTGGGAGTACAATATAACTCTTGATATTGTCTTCTTGGAAGGCTGCCCTCTTTTGAATTTTTTGTTCGATCTTCACCTCAGACTTTTTTTAGAGAGCAGGTGTCATTTACCAAACTGCAAGTTTGGTGAATATTTAGTGACCTTTAGCAAGGGTTTTAAATCTCCTGTTGTGGGAAGTGGCCTGAAGCAGGCAGCATTTCTCCATTCCCAAATCTGGGTAATAGGGCAGCAGAGCCTTTCTGGAAGTCGTGTTCCTAGGTTGTAAATTACATTGGAATGTGCATGGAGAAAGCCCCATAAGTTTATGTCTCATTATTTCTTCTTGGTTTTAATTTTTTTTTAATTGGGGTAAAGCTTAGAATATTGTTTGTCCTAGGTGAACACAATCTGGTTCATTTGTACATTATATATATCTATTCAAGTACAGATCCTCTTCCCATGTAAAATGTTAACAGAGGGTTCCGCAGACCTCCCTTGCTATATGGTCGGTCTTTCTGAGATGTGTATATAATATGAGTTTGTATACATATAGTAACACTAATCTTAACTTATCTATTCCCCCCACCTTTCGTTTTAGATGAGCATAGTTTGTTTTCTAATTCTGTGAGTGTCTTTCTCTGCGGAAATATGTTCATTTGTGTCAGTTATTAGATAACGCCTATAAGTGATATCATAGAATACAGGTCTTTTGCTTTCCAACTTACCTCATCTTTCGTGATTATCTCCAGACTCATTTGTGGTGCCTCAAAGAGCAATGGTTCATTGTCTTCCATGGCTAATATTCCATTGTGTATATGGACCACTTCTTCTTTATCCATTTACCTGTTGTTGGACATTTTGATTGCTTCACTGTCTTGGATATTGTGAATAAGGCTGCACTGCAGCTTTTGCGGCCTGTGTCTTCTCGATTCTTGTCTTCTCAGGTGAGAGGTCCAATGGTGCCCCTGCTGGATTGAATGGTACCTCCATTTTTACTTTTAAACACAGCTGCTTTCTGTTCTCACTATTGGCTGTTACCCCTTTATGTCTCACCAGCAGGTAGAGGGTACACAGTTCTCTAAAACCCCTTCAGCATTTATTGTTTGTAGACATTTTGCTGATGGTCAGTCGACTGGTGTAAGTTGAAACTTTTTGTCAATTAGTTACCATGCGTCTAACACTCCCTGAGGTTGAGCTTTTATCCATTTTCCTTTTTTTAAAAAGAGTGTAAGTAAAACTTAACTCTTCATAATCTCTTCTTGAAACATTTGCCTGTTTTGAATTTTTTTGTCCATTCTCTACTTCAGCACAAATTTTTAGGGCAAGTTTCCTTTACAGCCCTGAGTCCTTGTGAATGTTAAGTGACCATTAGCTGTGACTTTAAAGCTGCTCTTGCAGGAAACGGCCACAAGGTGGCAGCATTTCTCCTTTACCAAATTTGGTTACTAGGGAAACAGAGCCTTAATGGAAGTGGTGTTCTAGGTTGTATATTAGAATGGAAAATGCCAGGAAAAAGCCCTTTAAGTTTATGTCTCATTACTTCTTGTCCATATTTGTAATTTACTTTTAATTTTTTATCCCAGCAAATTTGATTACAATGGTTTGTTTGTTCTAGGTGTGCAAGATGTGGTTCTTTCACACATATACAGGTATCTATTCTTCCTCGCATCCTTTTCCCATGTAGGTTATGACACAATGTTGAGTAGTCTTCTCCTGGTCTTCCGTACGTCTTTCCTGGTTATATATTTCACATGGTTTGTATATCTCTGTTAACCCCAATATGGTAATGTATCCAATCCTCATCCCTTTCTATTTGGTGAACCATAAGTTTTTTAATGAATCTGTGATTGCCTTTCTCTGTGGAAATATCTTCATTGGTATCAATTTTTAAGTAACTCCTAAAAGTGATATGATAGGATATGTGGCTTTTGCTTTCTCACTTACTACAGGTGGCGTGATTACGTCTAGACTCATCTACGGTGCTGCAAATGGCATTGTTTCATTTTTTTCACTAGCGAATATTCCAGTTGTACATGGAGGAGTTCTTCTTTGTCCTCCCATCTGTTGGTAGACTTCTGTTTACTTCCATATCTTGGCTATTGTAATACTGTGCAATGCAGATTTGCCTGCCTGTGTCTTTCCAATTCTCTCTTCTTAGATTATAGGTGGAGGAGTGGGCCTGCTGGATCATATGGTAGCTCAATGTTTACCTTTTTAAGGCACCTCCATTCTGTTCTCATTGGTGGTCCTTTCCAACTTACGTCCCACTTGAAGTTGAGGGTAGGCATTTCTCCACAACACCTTCAGCATTTATTGTTTGTAGTTTTCTTGCTGATGGTTATTCTGACAAGTGTGAGCTGATACCTCTTTGTGGTTGAATTCGCATGTGCCTCATAATCCGTTGAAATTGAGCTTGAAGGCATGTCCTTTTTATTTTTCAAGCTGTGATTACCCCTTAGTTCTTCAAAGTGTTCTCTTAAAGTATCTGTCACATTTTGAAGTGTTTTGGCCATTACCTCCCTGAAGACATGTTGAGGGCAGGTTTCATTTACAGTTCTGCAGTACTTGTTCCTATGAAATGACCATTAGCACAGGCTTTAAAACTGCTTTTGCAGGTAACTGCCAGAGGGCGGCAGCCTTTCTATGTTCCCCACCCTGTTAACTAGGGAAAAGCCCTTGCGGCCTGTGGTGTTTCTCGGTTATAGAGTGGAGTGTGCCCGGAGAAACCCACACAAGCTGATGTCTCCTTACTTTTGTTGGATATTTAAATTTAATTTTTATTTTTTATTGGAGTAATTTTCCACTGTGTACGTGGACCACTTCTTCTTTGTGCATTCCTCGGTTGATGGACATTTTCATTGCTTCCAAGTGTTGGCTATGGTAAATATTGTTGGAGTGCAGGATTGCCAGCCTGTGACTTTTTGATTCTCATTTTCTCAGGTGATAGGCCCAGCAGTGGGTGTGATTGACTGACTGGTAGCACCGTTTTTCCCTTTCCAAGCACCTTCTTTGTGTTTTCATTCCTGGCACTTAGCACGTCCGCCTTAGAATCGAGGGTACACATTTCTCCTCAATCGCTTCAGCATTTATTGTTTGCAGCATTTATGCTAATGGCCCTACTGGCTCCTGTGAGCTGATAGGGTTTTGTAATTTGGGTTTGCATGTCTTTGAAAATTCGTAAAACTCATCATTTTTCTCCGCGGTTTTCTTTTCTGTTAAAAAAAGGAAACAATTGGGAGTACAATATAACTCTTGATATTGTCTTCTTGGAAGGCTGCCCTCTTTTGAATTTTTTGTTCGATCTTCACCTCAGACTTTTTTTAGAGAGCAGGTGTCATTTACCAAACTGCAAGTTTGGTGAATATTTAGTGACCTTTAGCAAGGGTTTTAAATCTCCTGTTGTGGGAAGTGGCCTGAAGCAGGCAGCATTTCTCCATTCCCAAATCTGGGTAATAGGGCAGCAGAGCCTTTCTGGAAGTCGTGTTCCTAGGTTGTAAATTACATTGGAATGTGCATGGAGAAAGCCCCATAAGTTTATGTCTCATTATTTCTTCTTGGTTTTAATTTTTTTTTAATTGGGGTAAAGCTTAGAATATTGTTTGTCCTAGGTGAACACAATCTGGTTCATTTGTACATTATATATATCTATTCAAGTACAGATCCTCTTCCCATGTAAAATGTTAACAGAGGGTTCCGCAGACCTCCCTTGCTATATGGTCGGTCTTTTTGAGATATGTATATAATATGAGTTTGTATACATATAGTAACACTAATCTTAACTTATCTATTCCCCCCACCTTTCGTTTTAGATGAGCATAGTTTGTTTTCTAATTCTGTGAGTGTCTTTCTCTGCGGAAATATGTTCATTTGTGTCAGTTATTAGATAACGCCTATAAGTGATATCATAGAATACAGGTCTTTTGCTTTCCAACTTACCTCATCTTTCGTGATTATCTCCAGACTCATTTGTGGTGCCTCAAAGAGCAATGGTTCATTGTCTTCCATGGCTAATATTCCATTGTGTATATGGACCACTTCTTCTTTATCCATTTACCTGTCGTTGGACATTTTGATTGCTTCACTGTCTTGGATATTGTGAATAAGGCTGCACTGCAGCTTTTGCGGCCTGTGTCTTCTCGATTCTTGTCTTCTCAGGTGAGAGGTCCAATGGTGCCCCTGCTGGATTGAATGGTACCTCCATTTTTACTTTTAAACACAGCTGCTTTCTGTTCTCACTATTGGCTGTTACCCCTTTATGTCTCACCAGCAGGTAGAGGGTACACAGTTCTCTAAAACCCCTTCAGCATTTATTGTTTGTAGACATTTTGCTGATGGTCAGTCGACTGGTGTAAGTTGAAACTTTTTGTAGATTAGTTACCATGCGTCTAACACTCCCTGAGGTTGAGCTTTTATCCATTTTCCTTTTTTTAAAAAGAGTGTAAGTAAAACTTAACTCTTCATAATCTCTTCTTGAAACATTTGCCTGTTTTGAATTTTTTTGTCCATTCTCTACTTCAGCACAAATTTTTAGGGCAAGTTTCCTTTACAGCCCTGAGTCCTTGTGAATGTTAAGTGACCATTAGCTGTGACTTTAAAGCTGCTCTTGCAGGAAACGGCCACAAGGTGGCAGCATTTCTCCTTTACCAAATTTGGTTACTAGGGAAACAGAGCCTTAATGGAAGTGGTGTTCTAGGTTGTATATTAGAATGGAAAATGCCAGGAAAAAGCCCTTTAAGTTTATGTCTCATTACTTCTTGTCCATATTTGTAATTTACTTTTAATTTTTTATCCCAGCAAATTTGATTACAATGGTTTGTTTGTTCTAGGTGTGCAAGATGTGGTTCTTTCACACATATACAGGTATCTATTCTTCCTCGCATCCTTTTCCCATGTAGGTTATGACACAATGTTGAGTAGTCTTCTCCTGGTCTTCCGTACGTCTTTCCTGGTTATATATTTCACATGGTTTGTATATCTCTGTTAACCCCAATATGGTAATGTATCCAATCCTCATCCCTTTCTATTTGGTGAACCATAAGTTTTTTAATGAATCTGTGATTGCCTTTCTCTGTGGAAATATCTTCATTGGTATCAATTTTTAAGTAACTCCTAAAAGTGATATGATAGGATATGTGGCTTTTGCTTTCTCACTTACTACAGGTGGCATGATTACGTCTAGACTCATCTACGGTGCTGCAAATGGCATTGTTTCATTTTTTTCACTAGCGAATATTCCAGTTGTACATGGAGGAGTTCTTCTTTGTCCTCCCATCTGTTGGTAGACTTCTGTTTACTTCCATATCTTGGCTATTGTAATACTGTGCAATGCAGATTTGCCTGCCTGTGTCTTTCCAATTCTCTCTTCTTAGATTATAGGTGGAGGAGTGGGCCTGCTGGATCATATGGTAGCTCAATGTTTACCTTTTTAAGGCACCTCCATTCTGTTCTCATTGGTGGTCCTTTCCAACTTACGTCCCACTTGAAGTTGAGGGTAGGCATTTCTCCACAACACCTTCAGCATTTATTGTTTGTAGTTTTCTTGCTGATGGTTATTCTGACAAGTGTGAGCTGATACCTCTTTGTGGTTGAATTCGCATGTGCCTCATAATCCGTTGAAATTGAGCTTGAAGGCATGTCCTTTTTATTTTTCAAGCTGTGATTACCCCTTAGTTCTTCAAAGTGTTCTCTTAAAGTATCTGTCACATTTTGAAGTGTTTTGGCCATTACCTCCCTGAAGACATGTTGAGGGCAGGTTTCATTTACAGTTCTGCAGTACTTGTTCCTATGAAATGACCATTAGCACAGGCTTTAAAACTGCTTTTGCAGGTAACTGCCAGAGGGCGGCAGCCTTTCTATGTTCCCCACCCTGTTAACTAGGGAAAAGCCCTTGCGGCCTGTGGTGTTTCTCGGTTATAGAGTGGAGTGTGCCCAGAGAAACCCACACAAGCTGATGTCTCCTTACTTTTGTTGGATATTTAAATTTAATTTTTATTTTTTATTGGAGTAATTTTCCACTGTGTACGTGGACCACTTCTTCTTTGTGCATTCCTCGGTTGATGGACATTTTCATTGCTTCCAAGTGTTGGCTATGGTAAATATTGTTGGAGTGCAGGATTGCCAGCCTGTGACTTTTTGATTCTCATTTTCTCAGGTGATAGGCCCAGCAGTGGGTGTGATTGACTGACTGGTAGCACCGTTTTTCCCTTTCCAAGCACCTTCTTTGTGTTTTCATTCCTGGCACTTAGCACGTCCGCCTTAGAATCGAGGGTACACATTTCTCCTCAATCGCTTCAGCATTTATTGTTTGCAGCATTTATGCTAATGGCCCTACTGGCTCCTGTGAGCTGATAGGGTTTTGTAATTTGGGTTTGCATGTCTTTGAAAATTCGTAAAACTCATCATTTTTCTCCGCGGTTTTCTTTTCTGTTAAAAAAAGGAAACAATTGGGAGTACAATATAACTCTTGATATTGTCTTCTTGGAAGGCTGCCCTCTTTTGAATTTTTTGTTCGATCTTCACCTCAGACTTTTTTTAGAGAGCAGGTGTCATTTACCAAACTGCAAGTTTGGTGAATATTTAGTGACCTTTAGCAAGGGTTTTAAATCTCCTGTTGTGGGAAGTGGCCTGAAGCAGGCAGCATTTCTCCATTCCCAAATCTGGGTAATAGGGCAGCAGAGCCTTTCTGGAAGTCGTGTTCCTAGGTTGTAAATTACATTGGAATGTGCATGGAGAAAGCCCCATAAGTTTATGTCTCATTATTTCTTCTTGGTTTTAATTTTTTTTTAATTGGGGTAAAGCTTAGAATATTGTTTGTCCTAGGTGAACACAATCTGGTTCATTTGTACATTATATATATCTATTCAAGTACAGATCCTCTTCCCATGTAAAATGTTAACAGAGGGTTCCGCAGACCTCCCTTGCTATATGGTCGGTCTTTTTGAGATATGTATATAATATGAGTTTGTATACATATAGTAACACTAATCTTAACTTATCTATTCCCCCCACCTTTCGTTTTAGATGAGCATAGTTTGTTTTCTAATTCTGTGAGTGTCTTTCTCTGCGGAAATATGTTCATTTGTGTCAGTTATTAGATAACGCCTATAAGTGATATCATAGAATACAGGTCTTTTGCTTTCCAACTTACCTCATCTTTCGTGATTATCTCCAGACTCATTTGTGGTGCCTCAAAGAGCAATGGTTCATTGTCTTCCATGGCTAATATTCCATTGTGTATATGGACCACTTCTTCTTTATCCATTTACCTGTCGTTGGACATTTTGATTGCTTCACTGTCTTGGATATTGTGAATAAGGCTGCACTGCAGCTTTTGCGGCCTGTGTCTTCTCGATTCTTGTCTTCTCAGGTGAGAGGTCCAATGGTGCCCCTGCTGGATTGAATGGTACCTCCATTTTTACTTTTAAACACAGCTGCTTTCTGTTCTCACTATTGGCTCTTACCCCTTTATGTCTCACCAGCAGGTAGAGGGTACACAGTTCTCTAAAACCCCTTCAGCATTTATTGTTTGTAGACATTTTGCTGATGGTCAGTCGACTGGTGTAAGTTGAAACTTTTTGTAGATTAGTTACCATGCGTCTAACACTCCCTGAGGTTGAGCTTTTATCCATTTTCCTTTTTTTAAAAAGAGTGTAAGTAAAACTTAACTCTTCATAATCTCTTCTTGAAACATTTGCCTGTTTTGAATTTTTTTGTCCATTCTCTACTTCAGCACAAATTTTTAGGGCAAGTTTCCTTTACAGCCCTGAGTCCTTGTGAATGTTAAGTGACCATTAGCTGTGACTTTAAAGCTGCTCTTGCAGGAAACGGCCACAAGGTGGCAGCATTTCTCCTTTACCAAATTTGGTTACTAGGGAAACAGAGCCTTAATGGAAGTGGTGTTCTAGGTTGTATATTAGAATGGAAAATGCCAGGAAAAAGCCCTTTAAGTTTATGTCTCATTACTTCTTGTCCATATTTGTAATTTACTTTTAATTTTTTATCCCAGCAAATTTGATTACAATGGTTTGTTTGTTCTAGGTGTGCAAGATGTGGTTCTTTCACACATATACAGGTATCTATTCTTCCTCGCATCCTTTTCCCATGTAGGTTATGACACAATGTTGAGTAGTCTTCTCCTGGTCTTCCGTACGTCTTTCCTGGTTATATATTTCACATGGTTTGTATATCTCTGTTAACCCCAATATGGTAATGTATCCAATCCTCATCCCTTTCTATTTGGTGAACCATAAGTTTTTTAATGAATCTGTGATTGCCTTTCTCTGTGGAAATATCTTCATTGGTATCAATTTTTAAGTAACTCCTAAAAGTGATATGATAGGATATGTGGCTTTTGCTTTCTCACTTACTACAGGTGGCATGATTACGTCTAGACTCATCTACGGTGCTGCAAATGGCATTGTTTCATTTTTTTCACTAGCGAATATTCCAGTTGTACATGGAGGAGTTCTTCTTTGTCCTCCCATCTGTTGGTAGACTTCTGTTTACTTCCATATCTTGGCTATTGTAATACTGTGCAATGCAGATTTGCCTGCCTGTGTCTTTCCAATTCTCTCTTCTTAGATTATAGGTGGAGGAGTGGGCCTGCTGGATCATATGGTAGCTCAATGTTTACCTTTTTAAGGCACCTCCATTCTGTTCTCATTGGTGGTCCTTTCCAACTTACGTCCCACTTGAAGTTGAGGGTAGGCATTTCTCCACAACACCTTCAGCATTTATTGTTTGTAGTTTTCTTGCTGATGGTTATTCTGACAAGTGTGAGCTGATACCTCTTTGTGGTTGAATTCGCATGTGCCTCATAATCCGTTGAAATTGAGCTTGAAGGCATGTCCTTTTTATTTTTCAAGCTGTGATTACCCCTTAGTTCTTCAAAGTGTTCTCTTAAAGTATCTGTCACATTTTGAAGTGTTTTGGCCATTACCTCCCTGAAGACATGTTGAGGGCAGGTTTCATTTACAGTTCTGCAGTACTTGTTCCTATGAAATGACCATTAGCACAGGCTTTAAAACTGCTTTTGCAGGTAACTGCCAGAGGGCGGCAGCCTTTCTATGTTCCCCACCCTGTTAACTAGGGAAAAGCCCTTGCGGCCTGTGGTGTTTCTCGGTTATAGAGTGGAGTGTGCCCAGAGAAACCCACACAAGCTGATGTCTCCTTACTTTTGTTGGATATTTAAATTTAATTTTTATTTTTTATTGGAGTAATTTTCCACTGTGTACGTGGACCACTTCTTCTTTGTGCATTCCTCGGTTGATGGACATTTTCATTGCTTCCAAGTGTTGGCTATGGTAAATATTGTTGGAGTGCAGGATTGCCAGCCTGTGACTTTTTGATTCTCATTTTCTCAGGTGATAGGCCCAGCAGTGGGTGTGATTGACTGACTGGTAGCACCGTTTTTCCCTTTCCAAGCACCTTCTTTGTGTTTTCATTCCTGGCACTTAGCACGTCCGCCTTAGAATCGAGGGTACACATTTCTCCTCAATCGCTTCAGCATTTATTGTTTGCAGCATTTATGCTAATGGCCCTACTGGCTCCTGTGAGCTGATAGGGTTTTGTAATTTGGGTTTGCATGTCTTTGAAAATTCGTAAAACTCATCATTTTTCTCCGCGGTTTTCTTTTCTGTTAAAAAAAGGAAACAATTGGGAGTACAATATAACTCTTGATATTGTCTTCTTGGAAGGCTGCCCTCTTTTGAATTTTTTGTTCGATCTTCACCTCAGACTTTTTTTAGAGAGCAGGTGTCATTTACCAAACTGCAAGTTTGGTGAATATTTAGTGACCTTTAGCAAGGGTTTTAAATCTCCTGTTGTGGGAAGTGGCCTGAAGCAGGCAGCATTTCTCCATTCCCAAATCTGGGTAATAGGGCAGCAGAGCCTTTCTGGAAGTCGTGTTCCTAGGTTGTAAATTACATTGGAATGTGCATGGAGAAAGCCCCATAAGTTTATGTCTCATTATTTCTTCTTGGTTTTAATTTTTTTTTAATTGGGGTAAAGCTTAGAATATTGTTTGTCCTAGGTGAACACAATCTGGTTCATTTGTACATTATATATATCTATTCAAGTACAGATCCTCTTCCCATGTAAAATGTTAACAGAGGGTTACGCAGACCTCCCTTGCTATATGGTCGGTCTTTTTGAGATATGTATATAATATGAGTTTGTATACATATAGTAACACTAATCTTAACTTATCTATTCCCCCCACCTTTCGTTTTAGATGAGCATAGTTTGTTTTCTAATTCTGTGAGTGTCTTTCTCTGCGGAAATATGTTCATTTGTGTCAGTTATTAGATAACGCCTATAAGTGATATCATAGAATACAGGTCTTTTGCTTTCCAACTTACCTCATCTTTCGTGATTATCTCCAGACTCATTTGTGGTGCCTCAAAGAGCAATGGTTCATTGTCTTCCATGGCTAATATTCCATTGTGTATATGGACCACTTCTTCTTTATCCATTTACCTGTCGTTGGACATTTTGATTGCTTCACTGTCTTGGATATTGTGAATAAGGCTGCACTGCAGCTTTTGCGGCCTGTGTCTTCTCGATTCTTGTCTTCTCAGGTGAGAGGTCCAATGGTGCCCCTGCTGGATTGAATGGTACCTCCATTTTTACTTTTAAACACAGCTGCTTTCTGTTCTCACTATTGGCTCTTACCCCTTTATGTCTCACCAGCAGGTAGAGGGTACACAGTTCTCTAAAACCCCTTCAGCATTTATTGTTTGTAGACATTTTGCTGATGGTCAGTCGACTGGTGTAAGTTGAAACTTTTTGTAGATTAGTTACCATGCGTCTAACACTCCCTGAGGTTGAGCTTTTATCCATTTTCCTTTTTTTAAAAAGAGTGTAAGTAAAACTTAACTCTTCATAATCTCTTCTTGAAACATTTGCCTGTTTTGAATTTTTTTGTCCATTCTCTACTTCAGCACAAATTTTTAGGGGAAGTTTCCTTTACAGCCCTGAGTCCTTGTGAATGTTAAGTGACCATTAGCTGTGACTTTAAAGCTGCTCTTGCAGGAAACGGCCACAAGGTGGCAGCATTTCTCCTTTACCAAATTTGGTTACTAGGGAAACAGAGCCTTAATGGAAGTGGTGTTCTAGGTTGTATATTAGAATGGAAAATGCCAGGAAAAAGCCCTTTAAGTTTATGTCTCATTACTTCTTGTCCATATTTGTAATTTACTTTTAATTTTTTATCCCAGCAAATTTGATTACAATGGTTTGTTTGTTCTAGGTGTGCAAGATGTGGTTCTTTCACACATATACAGGTATCTATTCTTCCTCGCATCCTTTTCCCATGTAGGTTATGACACAATGTTGAGTAGTCTTCTCCTGGTCTTCCGTACGTCTTTCCTGGTTATATATTTCACATGGTTTGTATATCTCTGTTAACCCCAATATGGTAATGTATCCAATCCTCATCCCTTTCTATTTGGTGAACCATAAGTTTTTTAATGAATCTGTGATTGCCTTTCTCTGTGGAAATATCTTCATTGGTATCAATTTTTAAGTAACTCCTAAAAGTGATATGATAGGATATGTGGCTTTTGCTTTCTCACTTACTACAGGTGGCGTGATTACGTCTAGACTCATCTACGGTGCTGCAAATGGCATTGTTTCATTTTTTTCACTAGCGAATATTCCAGTTGTACATGGAGGAGTTCTTCTTTGTCCTCCCATCTGTTGGTAGACTTCTGTTTACTTCCATATCTTGGCTATTGTAATACTGTGCAATGCAGATTTGCCTGCCTGTGTCTTTCCAATTCTCTCTTCTTAGATTATAGGTGGAGGAGTGGGCCTGCTGGATCATATGGTAGCTCAATGTTTACCTTTTTAAGGCACCTCCATTCTGTTCTCATTGGTGGTCCTTTCCAACTTACGTCCCACTTGAAGTTGAGGGTAGGCATTTCTCCACAACACCTTCAGCATTTATTGTTTGTAGTTTTCTTGCTGATGGTTATTCTGACAAGTGTGAGCTGATACCTCTTTGTGGTTGAATTCGCATGTGCCTCATAATCCGTTGAAATTGAGCTTGAAGGCATGTCCTTTTTATTTTTCAAGCTGTGATTACCCCTTAGTTCTTCAAAGTGTTCTCTTAAAGTATCTGTCACATTTTGAAGTGTTTTGGCCATTACCTCCCTGAAGACATGTTGAGGGCAGGTTTCATTTACAGTTCTGCAGTACTTGTTCCTATGAAATGACCATTAGCACAGGCTTTAAAACTGCTTTTGCAGGTAACTGCCAGAGGGCGGCAGCCTTTCTATGTTCCCCACCCTGTTAACTAGGGAAAAGCCCTTGCGGCCTGTGGTGTTTCTCGGTTATAGAGTGGAGTGTGCCCGGAGAAACCCACACAAGCTGATGTCTCCTTACTTTTGTTGGATATTTAAATTTAATTTTTATTTTTTATTGGAGTAATTTTCCACTGTGTACGTGGACCACTTCTTCTTTGTGCATTCCTCGGTTGATGGACATTTTCATTGCTTCCAAGTGTTGGCTATGGTAAATATTGTTGTAGTGCAGGATTGCCAGCCTGTGACTTTTTGATTCTCATTTTCTCAGGTGATAGGCCCAGCAGTGGGTGTGATTGACTGACTGGTAGCACCGTTTTTCCCTTTCCAAGCACCTTCTTTGTGTTTTCATTCCTGGCACTTAGCACGTCCGCCTTAGAATCGAGGGTACACATTTCTCCTCAATCGCTTCAGCATTTATTGTTTGCAGCATTTATGCTAATGGCCCTACTGGCTCCTGTGAGCTGATAGGGTTTTGTAATTTGGGTTTGCATGTCTTTGAAAATTCGTAAAACTCATCATTTTTCTCCGCGGTTTTCTTTTCTGTTAAAAAAAGGAAACAATTGGGAGTACAATATAACTCTTGATATTGTCTTCTTGGAAGGCTGCCCTCTTTTGAATTTTTTGTTCGATCTTCACCTCAGACTTTTTTTAGAGAGCAGGTGTCATTTACCAAACTGCAAGTTTGGTGAATATTTAGTGACCTTTAGCAAGGGTTTTAAATCTCCTGTTGTGGGAAGTGGCCTGAAGCAGGCAGCATTTCTCCATTCCCAAATCTGGGTAATAGGGCAGCAGAGCCTTTCTGGAAGTCGTGTTCCTAGGTTGTAAATTACATTGGAATGTGCATGGAGAAAGCCCCATAAGTTTATGTCTCATTATTTCTTCTTGGTTTTAATTTTTTTTTAATTGGGGTAAAGCTTAGAATATTGTTTGTCCTAGGTGAACACAATCTGGTTCATTTGTACATTATATATATCTATTCAAGTACAGATCCTCTTCCCATGTAAAATGTTAACAGAGGGTTCCGCAGACCTCCCTTGCTATATGGTCGGTCTTTTTGAGATATGTATATAATATGAGTTTGTATACATATAGTAACACTAATCTTAACTTATCTATTCCCCCCACCTTTCGTTTTAGATGAGCATAGTTTGTTTTCTAATTCTGTGAGTGTCTTTCTCTGCGGAAATATGTTCATTTGTGTCAGTTATTAGATAACGCCTATAAGTGATATCATAGAATACAGGTCTTTTGCTTTCCAACTTACCTCATCTTTCGTGATTATCTCCAGACTCATTTGTGGTGCCTCAAAGAGCAATGGTTCATTGTCTTCCATGGCTAATATTCCATTGTGTATATGGACCACTTCTTCTTTATCCATTTACCTGTCGTTGGACATTTTGATTGCTTCACTGTCTTGGATATTGTGAATAAGGCTGCACTGCAGCTTTTGCGGCCTGTGTCTTCTCGATTCTTGTCTTCTCAGGTGAGAGGTCCAATGGTGCCCCTGCTGGATTGAATGGTACCTCCATTTTTACTTTTAAACACAGCTGCTTTCTGTTCTCACTATTGGCGCTTACCCCTTTATGTCTCACCAGCAGGTAGAGGGTACACAGTTCTCTAAAACCCCTTCAGCATTTATTGTTTGTAGACATTTTGCTGATGGTCAGTCGACTGGTGTAAGTTGAAACTTTTTGTAGATTAGTTACCATGCGTCTAACACTCCCTGAGGTTGAGCTTTTATCCATTTTCCTTTTTTTAAAAAGAGTGTAAGTAAAACTTAACTCTTCATAATCTCTTCTTGAAACATTTGCCTGTTTTGAATTTTTTTGTCCATTCTCTACTTCAGCACAAATTTTTAGGGGAAGTTTCCTTTACAGCCCTGAGTCCTTGTGAATGTTAAGTGACCATTAGCTGTGACTTTAAAGCTGCTCTTGCAGGAAACGGCCACAAGGTGGCAGCATTTCTCCTTTACCAAATTTGGTTACTAGGGAAACAGAGCCTTAATGGAAGTGGTGTTCTAGGTTGTATATTAGAATGGAAAATGCCAGGAAAAAGCCCTTTAAGTTTATGTCTCATTACTTCTTGTCCATATTTGTAATTTACTTTTAATTTTTTATCCCAGCAAATTTGATTACAATGGTTTGTTTGTTCTAGGTGTGCAAGATGTGGTTCTTTCACACATATACAGGTATCTATTCTTCCTCGCATCCTTTTCCCATGTAGGTTATGACAC
The DNA here is from genome assembly GCF_965194825.1 of Balaenoptera physalus. Lineage (NCBI taxonomy): Eukaryota > Metazoa > Chordata > Mammalia > Artiodactyla > Balaenopteridae > Balaenoptera > Balaenoptera physalus. The sequence goes on along the minus strand of NW_028125452.1, from coordinate 140,922 downwards.
AATGTTGAGTAGTCTTCTCCTGGTCTTCCGTACGTCTTTCCTGGTTATATATTTCACATGGTTTGTATATCTCTGTTAACCCCAATATGGTAATGTATCCAATCCTCATACTTTTCTATTTGGTGAACCATAAGTTTTTTAATGAATCTGTGATTGCCTTTCTCTGTGGAAATATCTTCATTGGTATCAATTTTTAAGTAACTCCTAAAAGTGATATGATAGGATATGTGTCTTTTGCTTTCTCACTTACTACAGGTGGCGTGATTACGTCTAGACTCATCTACGGTGCTGCAAATGGCATTGTTTCATTTTTTTCACTAGCGAATATTCCAGTTGTACATGGAGGAGTTCTTCTTTGTCCTCCCATCTGTTGGTAGACTTCTGTTTACTTCCATATCTTGGCTATTGTAATACTGTGCAATGCAGATTTGCCTGCCTGTGTCTTTCCAATTCTCTCTTCTTAGATTATAGGTGGAGGAGTGGGCCTGCTGGATCATATGGTAGCTCAATGTTTACCTTTTTAAGGCACCTCCATTCTGTTCTCATTGGTGGTCCTTTCCAACTTACGTCCCACTTGAAGTTGAGGGTAGGCATTTCTCCACAACACCTTCAGCATTTATTGTTTGTAGTTTTCTTGCTGATGGTTATTCTGACAAGTGTGAGCTGATACCTCTTTGTGGTTGAATTCGCATGTGCCTCATAATCCGTTGAAATTGAGCTTGAAGGCATGTCCTTTTTATTTTTCAAGCTGTGATTACCCCTTAGTTCTTCAAAGTGTTCTCTTAAAGTATCTGTCACATTTTGAAGTGTTTTGGCCATTACCTCCCTGAAGACATGTTGAGGGCAGGTTTCATTTACAGTTCTGCAGTACTTGTTCCTATGAAATGACCATTAGCACAGGCTTTAAAACTGCTTTTGCAGGTAACTGCCAGAGGGCGGCAGCCTTTCTATGTTCCCCACCCTGTTAACTAGGGAAAAGCCCTTGCGGCCTGTGGTGTTTCTCGGTTATAGAGTGGAGTGTGCCCGGAGAAACCCACACAAGCTGATGTCTCCTTACTTTTGTTGGATATTTAAATTTAATTTTTATTTTTTATTGGAGTAATTTTCCACTGTGTACGTGGACCACTTCTTCTTTGTGCATTCCTCGGTTGATGGACATTTTCATTGCTTCCAAGTGTTGGCTATGGTAAATATTGTTGGAGTGCAGGATTGCCAGCCTGTGACTTTTTGATTCTCATTTTCTCAGGTGATAGGCCCAGCAGTGGGTGTGATTGACTGACTGGTAGCACCGTTTTTCCCTTTCCAAGCACCTTCTTTGTGTTTTCATTCCTGGCACTTAGCACGTCCGCCTTAGAATCGAGGGTACACATTTCTCCTCAATCGCTTCAGCATTTATTGTTTGCAGCATTTATGCTAATGGCGCTACTGGCTCCTGTGAGCTGATAGGGTTTTGTAATTTGGGTTTGCATGTCTTTGAAAATTCGTAAAACTCATCATTTTTCTCCGCGGTTTTCTTTTCTGTTAAAAAAAGGAAACAATTGGGAGTACAATATAACTCTTGATATTGTCTTCTTGGAAGGCTGCCCTCTTTTGAATTTTTTGTTCGATCTTCACCTCAGACTTTTTTTTAGAGAGCAGGTGTCATTTACCAAACTGCAAGTTTGGTGAATATTTAGTGACCTTTAGCAAGGGTTTTAAATCTCCTGTTGTGGGAAGTGGCCTGAAGCAGGCAGCATTTCTCCATTCCCAAATCTGGGTAATAGGGCAGCAGAGCCTTTCTGGAAGTCGTGTTCCTAGGTTGTAAATTACATTGGAATGTGCATGGAGAAAGCCCCATAAGTTTATGTCTCATTATTTCTTCTTGGTTTTAATTTTTTTTTAATTGGGGTAAAGCTTAGAATATTGTTTGTCCTAGGTGAACACAATCTGGTTCATTTGTACATTATATATATCTATTCAAGTACAGATCCTCTTCCCATGTAAAATGTTAACAGAGGGTTCCGCAGACCTCCCTTGCTATATGGTCGGTCTTTCTGAGATGTGTATATAATATGAGTTTGTATACATATAGTAACACTAATCTTAACTTATCTATTCCCCCCACCTTTCGTTTTAGATGAGCATAGTTTGTTTTCTAATTCTGTGAGTGTCTTTCTCTGCGGAAATATGTTCATTTGTGTCAGTTATTAGATAACGCCTATAAGTGATATCATAGAATACAGGTCTTTTGCTTTCCAACTTACCTCATCTTTCGTGATTATCTCCAGACTCATTTGTGGTGCCTCAAAGAGCAATGGTTCATTGTCTTCCATGGCTAATATTCCATTGTGTATATGGACCACTTCTTCTTTATCCATTTACCTGTTGTTGGACATTTTGATTGCTTCACTGTCTTGGATATTGTGAATAAGGCTGCACTGCAGCTTTTGCGGCCTGTGTCTTCTCGATTCTTGTCTTCTCAGGTGAGAGGTCCAATGGTGCCCCTGCTGGATTGAATGGTACCTCCATTTTTACTTTTAAACACAGCTGCTTTCTGTTCTCACTATTGGCTGTTACCCCTTTATGTCTCACCAGCAGGTAGAGGGTACACAGTTCTCTAAAACCCCTTCAGCATTTATTGTTTGTAGACATTTTGCTGATGGTCAGTCGACTGGTGTAAGTTGAAACTTTTTGTCAATTAGTTACCATGCGTCTAACACTCCCTGAGGTTGAGCTTTTATCCATTTTCCTTTTTTTAAAAAGAGTGTAAGTAAAACTTAACTCTTCATAATCTCTTCTTGAAACATTTGCCTGTTTTGAATTTTTTTGTCCATTCTCTACTTCAGCACAAATTTTTAGGGCAAGTTTCCTTTACAGCCCTGAGTCCTTGTGAATGTTAAGTGACCATTAGCTGTGACTTTAAAGCTGCTCTTGCAGGAAACGGCCACAAGGTGGCAGCATTTCTCCTTTACCAAATTTGGTTACTAGGGAAACAGAGCCTTAATGGAAGTGGTGTTCTAGGTTGTATATTAGAATGGAAAATGCCAGGAAAAAGCCCTTTAAGTTTATGTCTCATTACTTCTTGTCCATATTTGTAATTTACTTTTAATTTTTTATCCCAGCAAATTTGATTACAATGGTTTGTTTGTTCTAGGTGTGCAAGATGTGGTTCTTTCACACATATACAGGTATCTATTCTTCCTCGCATCCTTTTCCCATGTAGGTTATGACACAATGTTGAGTAGTCTTCTCCTGGTCTTCCGTACGTCTTTCCTGGTTATATATTTCACATGGTTTGTATATCTCTGTTAACCCCAATATGGTAATGTATCCAATCCTCATCCCTTTCTATTTGGTGAACCATAAGTTTTTTAATGAATCTGTGATTGCCTTTCTCTGTGGAAATATCTTCATTGGTATCAATTTTTAAGTAACTCCTAAAAGTGATATGATAGGATATGTGTCTTTTGCTTTCTCACTTACTACAGGTGGCGTGATTACGTCTAGACTCATCTACGGTGCTGCAAATGGCATTGTTTCATTTTTTTCACTAGCGAATATTCCAGTTGTACATGGAGGAGTTCTTCTTTGTCCTCCCATCTGTTGGTAGACTTCTGTTTACTTCCATATCTTGGCTATTGTAATACTGTGCAATGCAGATTTGCCTGCCTGTGTCTTTCCAATTCTCTCTTCTTAGATTATAGGTGGAGGAGTGGGCCTGCTGGATCATATGGTAGCTCAATGTTTACCTTTTTAAGGCACCTCCATTCTGTTCTCATTGGTGGTCCTTTCCAACTTACGTCCCACTTGAAGTTGAGGGTAGGCATTTCTCCACAACACCTTCAGCATTTATTGTTTGTAGTTTTCTTGCTGATGGTTATTCTGACAAGTGTGAGCTGATACCTCTTTGTGGTTGAATTCGCATGTGCCTCATAATCCGTTGAAATTGAGCTTGAAGGCATGTCCTTTTTATTTTTCAAGCTGTGATTACCCCTTAGTTCTTCAAAGTGTTCTCTTAAAGTATCTGTCACATTTTGAAGTGTTTTGGCCATTACCTCCCTGAAGACATGTTGAGGGCAGGTTTCATTTACAGTTCTGCAGTACTTGTTCCTATGAAATGACCATTAGCACAGGCTTTAAAACTGCTTTTGCAGGTAACTGCCAGAGGGCGGCAGCCTTTCTATGTTCCCCACCCTGTTAACTAGGGAAAAGCCCTTGCGGCCTGTGGTGTTTCTCGGTTATAGAGTGGAGTGTGCCCGGAGAAACCCACACAAGCTGATGTCTCCTTACTTTTGTTGGATATTTAAATTTAATTTTTATTTTTTATTGGAGTAATTTTCCACTGTGTACGTGGACCACTTCTTCTTTGTGCATTCCTCGGTTGATGGACATTTTCATTGCTTCCAAGTGTTGGCTATGGTAAATATTGTTGGAGTGCAGGATTGCCAGCCTGTGACTTTTTGATTCTCATTTTCTCAGGTGATAGGCCCAGCAGTGGGTGTGATTGACTGACTGGTAGCACCGTTTTTCCCTTTCCAAGCACCTTCTTTGTGTTTTCATTCCTGGCACTTAGCACGTCCGCCTTAGAATCGAGGGTACACATTTCTCCTCAATCGCTTCAGCATTTATTGTTTGCAGCATTTATGCTAATGGCCCTACTGGCTCCTGTGAGCTGATAGGGTTTTGTAATTTGGGTTTGCATGTCTTTGAAAATTCGTAAAACTCATCATTTTTCTCCGCGGTTTTCTTTTCTGTTAAAAAAAGGAAACAATTGGGAGTACAATATAACTCTTGATATTGTCTTCTTGGAAGGCTGCCCTCTTTTGAATTTTTTGTTCGATCTTCACCTCAGACTTTTTTTAGAGAGCAGGTGTCATTTACCAAACTGCAAGTTTGGTGAATATTTAGTGACCTTTAGCAAGGGTTTTAAATCTCCTGTTGTGGGAAGTGGCCTGAAGCAGGCAGCATTTCTCCATTCCCAAATCTGGGTAATAGGGCAGCAGAGCCTTTCTGGAAGTCGTGTTCCTAGGTTGTAAATTACATTGGAATGTGCATGGAGAAAGCCCCATAAGTTTATGTCTCATTATTTCTTCTTGGTTTTAATTTTTTTTTAATTGGGGTAAAGCTTAGAATATTGTTTGTCCTAGGTGAACACAATCTGGTTCATTTGTACATTATATATATCTATTCAAGTACAGATCCTCTTCCCATGTAAAATGTTAACAGAGGGTTCCGCAGACCTCCCTTGCTATATGGTCGGTCTTTTTGAGATATGTATATAATATGAGTTTGTATACATATAGTAACACTAATCTTAACTTATCTATTCCCCCCACCTTTCGTTTTAGATGAGCATAGTTTGTTTTCTAATTCTGTGAGTGTCTTTCTCTGCGGAAATATGTTCATTTGTGTCAGTTATTAGATAACGCCTATAAGTGATATCATAGAATACAGGTCTTTTGCTTTCCAACTTACCTCATCTTTCGTGATTATCTCCAGACTCATTTGTGGTGCCTCAAAGAGCAATGGTTCATTGTCTTCCATGGCTAATATTCCATTGTGTATATGGACCACTTCTTCTTTATCCATTTACCTGTCGTTGGACATTTTGATTGCTTCACTGTCTTGGATATTGTGAATAAGGCTGCACTGCAGCTTTTGCGGCCTGTGTCTTCTCGATTCTTGTCTTCTCAGGTGAGAGGTCCAATGGTGCCCCTGCTGGATTGAATGGTACCTCCATTTTTACTTTTAAACACAGCTGCTTTCTGTTCTCACTATTGGCGCTTACCCCTTTATGTCTCACCAGCAGGTAGAGGGTACACAGTTCTCTAAAACCCCTTCAGCATTTATTGTTTGTAGACATTTTGCTGATGGTCAGTCGACTGGTGTAAGTTGAAACTTTTTGTAGATTAGTTACCATGCGTCTAACACTCCCTGAGGTTGAGCTTTTATCCATTTTCCTTTTTTTAAAAAGAGTGTAAGTAAAACTTAACTCTTCATAATCTCTTCTTGAAACATTTGCCTGTTTTGAATTTTTTTGTCCATTCTCTACTTCAGCACAAATTTTTAGGGGAAGTTTCCTTTACAGCCCTGAGTCCTTGTGAATGTTAAGTGACCATTAGCTGTGACTTTAAAGCTGCTCTTGCAGGAAACGGCCACAAGGTGGCAGCATTTCTCCTTTACCAAATTTGGTTACTAGGGAAACAGAGCCTTAATGGCAGTGGTGTTCTAGGTTGTATATTAGAATGGAAAATGCCAGGAAAAAGCCCTTTAAGTTTATGTCTCATTACTTCTTGTCCATATTTGTAATTTACTTTTAATTTTTTATCCCAGCAAATTTGATTACAATGGTTTGTTTGTTCTAGGTGTGCAAGATGTGGTTCTTTCACACATATACAGGTATCTATTCTTCCTCGCATCCTTTTCCCATGTAGGTTATGACACAATGTTGAGTAGTCTTCTCCTGGTCTTCCGTACGTCTTTCCTGGTTATATATTTCACATGGTTTGTATATCTCTGTTAACCCCAATATGGTAATGTATCCAATCCTCATACTTTTCTATTTGGTGAACCATAAGTTTTTTAATGAATCTGTGATTGCCTTTCTCTGTGGAAATATCTTCATTGGTATCAATTTTTAAGTAACTCCTAAAAGTGATATGATAGGATATGTGTCTTTTGCTTTCTCACTTACTACAGGTGGCGTGATTACGTCTAGACTCATCTACGGTGCTGCAAATGGCATTGTTTCATTTTTTTCACTAGCGAATATTCCAGTTGTACATGGAGGAGTTCTTCTTTGTCCTCCCATCTGTTGGTAGACTTCTGTTTACTTCCATATCTTGGCTATTGTAATACTGTGCAATGCAGATTTGCCTGCCTGTGTCTTTCCAATTCTCTCTTCTTAGATTATAGGTGGAGGAGTGGGCCTGCTGGATCATATGGTAGCTCAATGTTTACCTTTTTAAGGCACCTCCATTCTGTTCTCATTGGTGGTCCTTTCCAACTTACGTCCCACTTGAAGTTGAGGGTAGGCATTTCTCCACAACACCTTCAGCATTTATTGTTTGTAGTTTTCTTGCTGATGGTTATTCTGACAAGTGTGAGCTGATACCTCTTTGTGGTTGAATTCGCATGTGCCTCATAATCCGTTGAAATTGAGCTTGAAGGCATGTCCTTTTTATTTTTCAAGCTGTGATTACCCCTTAGTTCTTCAAAGTGTTCTCTTAAAGTATCTGTCACATTTTGAAGTGTTTTGGCCATTACCTCCCTGAAGACATGTTGAGGGCAGGTTTCATTTACAGTTCTGCAGTACTTGTTCCTATGAAATGACCATTAGCACAGGCTTTAAAACTGCTTTTGCAGGTAACTGCCAGAGGGCGGCAGCCTTTCTATGTTCCCCACCCTGTTAACTAGGGAAAAGCCCTTGCGGCCTGTGGTGTTTCTCGGTTATAGAGTGGAGTGTGCCCGGAGAAACCCACACAAGCTGATGTCTCCTTACTTTTGTTGGATATTTAAATTTAATTTTTATTTTTTATTGGAGTAATTTTCCACTGTGTACGTGGACCACTTCTTCTTTGTGCATTCCTCGGTTGATGGACATTTTCATTGCTTCCAAGTGTTGGCTATGGTAAATATTGTTGGAGTGCAGGATTGCCAGCCTGTGACTTTTTGATTCTCATTTTCTCAGGTGATAGGCCCAGCAGTGGGTGTGATTGACTGACTGGTAGCACCGTTTTTCCCTTTCCAAGCACCTTCTTTGTGTTTTCATTCCTGGCACTTAGCACGTCCGCCTTAGAATCGAGGGTACACATTTCTCCTCAATCGCTTCAGCATTTATTGTTTGCAGCATTTATGCTAATGGCGCTACTGGCTCCTGTGAGCTGATAGGGTTTTGTAATTTGGGTTTGCATGTCTTTGAAAATTCGTAAAACTCATCATTTTTCTCCGCGGTTTTCTTTTCTGTTAAAAAAAGGAAACAATTGGGAGTACAATATAACTCTTGATATTGTCTTCTTGGAAGGCTGCCCTCTTTTGAATTTTTTGTTCGATCTTCACCTCAGACTTTTTTTAGAGAGCAGGTGTCATTTACCAAACTGCAAGTTTGGTGAATATTTAGTGACCTTTAGCAAGGGTTTTAAATCTCCTGTTGTGGGAAGTGGCCTGAAGCAGGCAGCATTTCTCCATTCCCAAATCTGGGTAATAGGGCAGCAGAGCCTTTCTGGAAGTCGTGTTCCTAGGTTGTAAATTACATTGGAATGTGCATGGAGAAAGCCCCATAAGTTTATGTCTCATTATTTCTTCTTGGTTTTAATTTTTTTTTAATTGGGGTAAAGCTTAGAATATTGTTTGTCCTAGGTGAACACAATCTGGTTCATTTGTACATTATATATATCTATTCAAGTACAGATCCTCTTCCCATGTAAAATGTTAACAGAGGGTTCCGCAGACCTCCCTTGCTATATGGTCGGTCTTTCTGAGATGTGTATATAATATGAGTTTGTATACATATAGTAACACTAATCTTAACTTATCTATTCCCCCCACCTTTCGTTTTAGATGAGCATAGTTTGTTTTCTAATTCTGTGAGTGTCTTTCTCTGCGGAAATATGTTCATTTGTGTCAGTTATTAGATAACGCCTATAAGTGATATCATAGAATACAGGTCTTTTGCTTTCCAACTTACCTCATCTTTCGTGATTATCTCCAGACTCATTTGTGGTGCCTCAAAGAGCAATGGTTCATTGTCTTCCATGGCTAATATTCCATTGTGTATATGGACCACTTCTTCTTTATCCATTTACCTGTTGTTGGACATTTTGATTGCTTCACTGTCTTGGATATTGTGAATAAGGCTGCACTGCAGCTTTTGCGGCCTGTGTCTTCTCGATTCTTGTCTTCTCAGGTGAGAGGTCCAATGGTGCCCCTGCTGGATTGAATGGTACCTCCATTTTTACTTTTAAACACAGCTGCTTTCTGTTCTCACTATTGGCTGTTACCCCTTTATGTCTCACCAGCAGGTAGAGGGTACACAGTTCTCTAAAACCCCTTCAGCATTTATTGTTTGTAGACATTTTGCTGATGGTCAGTCGACTGGTGTAAGTTGAAACTTTTTGTCAATTAGTTACCATGCGTCTAACACTCCCTGAGGTTGAGCTTTTATCCATTTTCCTTTTTTTAAAAAGAGTGTAAGTAAAACTTAACTCTTCATAATCTCTTCTTGAAACATTTGCCTGTTTTGAATTTTTTTGTCCATTCTCTACTTCAGCACAAATTTTTAGGGCAAGTTTCCTTTACAGCCCTGAGTCCTTGTGAATGTTAAGTGACCATTAGCTGTGACTTTAAAGCTGCTCTTGCAGGAAACGGCCACAAGGTGGCAGCATTTCTCCTTTACCAAATTTGGTTACTAGGGAAACAGAGCCTTAATGGAAGTGGTGTTCTAGGTTGTATATTAGAATGGAAAATGCCAGGAAAAAGCCCTTTAAGTTTATGTCTCATTACTTCTTGTCCATATTTGTAATTTACTTTTAATTTTTTATCCCAGCAAATTTGATTACAATGGTTTGTTTGTTCTAGGTGTGCAAGATGTGGTTCTTTCACACATATACAGGTATCTATTCTTCCTCGCATCCTTTTCCCATGTAGGTTATGACACAATGTTGAGTAGTCTTCTCCTGGTCTTCCGTACGTCTTTCCTGGTTATATATTTCACATGGTTTGTATATCTCTGTTAACCCCAATATGGTAATGTATCCAATCCTCATCCCTTTCTATTTGGTGAACCATAAGTTTTTTAATGAATCTGTGATTGCCTTTCTCTGTGGAAATATCTTCATTGGTATCAATTTTTAAGTAACTCCTAAAAGTGATATGATAGGATATGTGTCTTTTGCTTTCTCACTTACTACAGGTGGCGTGATTACGTCTAGACTCATCTACGGTGCTGCAAATGGCATTGTTTCATTTTTTTCACTAGCGAATATTCCAGTTGTACATGGAGGAGTTCTTCTTTGTCCTCCCATCTGTTGGTAGACTTCTGTTTACTTCCATATCTTGGCTATTGTAATACTGTGCAATGCAGATTTGCCTGCCTGTGTCTTTCCAATTCTCTCTTCTTAGATTATAGGTGGAGGAGTGGGCCTGCTGGATCATATGGTAGCTCAATGTTTACCTTTTTAAGGCACCTCCATTCTGTTCTCATTGGTGGTCCTTTCCAACTTACGTCCCACTTGAAGTTGAGGGTAGGCATTTCTCCACAACACCTTCAGCATTTATTGTTTGTAGTTTTCTTGCTGATGGTTATTCTGACAAGTGTGAGCTGATACCTCTTTGTGGTTGAATTCGCATGTGCCTCATAATCCGTTGAAATTGAGCTTGAAGGCATGTCCTTTTTATTTTTCAAGCTGTGATTACCCCTTAGTTCTTCAAAGTGTTCTCTTAAAGTATCTGTCACATTTTGAAGTGTTTTGGCCATTACCTCCCTGAAGACATGTTGAGGGCAGGTTTCATTTACAGTTCTGCAGTACTTGTTCCTATGAAATGACCATTAGCACAGGCTTTAAAACTGCTTTTGCAGGTAACTGCCAGAGGGCGGCAGCCTTTCTATGTTCCCCACCCTGTTAACTAGGGAAAAGCCCTTGCGGCCTGTGGTGTTTCTCGGTTATAGAGTGGAGTGTGCCCGGAGAAACCCACACAAGCTGATGTCTCCTTACTTTTGTTGGATATTTAAATTTAATTTTTATTTTTTATTGGAGTAATTTTCCACTGTGTACGTGGACCACTTCTTCTTTGTGCATTCCTCGGTTGATGGACATTTTCATTGCTTCCAAGTGTTGGCTATGGTAAATATTGTTGGAGTGCAGGATTGCCAGCCTGTGACTTTTTGATTCTCATTTTCTCAGGTGATAGGCCCAGCAGTGGGTGTGATTGACTGACTGGTAGCACCGTTTTTCCCTTTCCAAGCACCTTCTTTGTGTTTTCATTCCTGGCACTTAGCACGTCCGCCTTAGAATCGAGGGTACACATTTCTCCTCAATCGCTTCAGCATTTATTGTTTGCAGCATTTATGCTAATGGCCCTACTGGCTCCTGTGAGCTGATAGGGTTTTGTAATTTGGGTTTGCATGTCTTTGAAAATTCGTAAAACTCATCATTTTTCTCCGCGGTTTTCTTTTCTGTTAAAAAAAGGAAACAATTGGGAGTACAATATAACTCTTGATATTGTCTTCTTGGAAGGCTGCCCTCTTTTGAATTTTTTGTTCGATCTTCACCTCAGACTTTTTTTAGAGAGCAGGTGTCATTTACCAAACTGCAAGTTTGGTGAATATTTAGTGACCTTTAGCAAGGGTTTTAAATCTCCTGTTGTGGGAAGTGGCCTGAAGCAGGCAGCATTTCTCCATTCCCAAATCTGGGTAATAGGGCAGCAGAGCCTTTCTGGAAGTCGTGTTCCTAGGTTGTAAATTACATTGGAATGTGCATGGAGAAAGCCCCATAAGTTTATGTCTCATTATTTCTTCTTGGTTTTAATTTTTTTTTAATTGGGGTAAAGCTTAGAATATTGTTTGTCCTAGGTGAACACAATCTGGTTCATTTGTACATTATATATATCTATTCAAGTACAGATCCTCTTCCCATGTAAAATGTTAACAGAGGGTTCCGCAGACCTCCCTTGCTATATGGTCGGTCTTTTTGAGATATGTATATAATATGAGTTTGTATACATATAGTAACACTAATCTTAACTTATCTATTCCCCCCACCTTTCGTTTTAGATGAGCATAGTTTGTTTTCTAATTCTGTGAGTGTCTTTCTCTGCGGAAATATGTTCATTTGTGTCAGTTATTAGATAACGCCTATAAGTGATATCATAGAATACAGGTCTTTTGCTTTCCAACTTACCTCATCTTTCGTGATTATCTCCAGACTCATTTGTGGTGCCTCAAAGAGCAATGGTTCATTGTCTTCCATGGCTAATATTCCATTGTGTATATGGACCACTTCTTCTTTATCCATTTACCTGTCGTTGGACATTTTGATTGCTTCACTGTCTTGGATATTGTGAATAAGGCTGCACTGCAGCTTTTGCGGCCTGTGTCTTCTCGATTCTTGTCTTCTCAGGTGAGAGGTCCAATGGTGCCCCTGCTGGATTGAATGGTACCTCCATTTTTACTTTTAAACACAGCTGCTTTCTGTTCTCACTATTGGCGCTTACCCCTTTATGTCTCACCAGCAGGTAGAGGGTACACAGTTCTCTAAAACCCCTTCAGCATTTATTGTTTGTAGACATTTTGCTGATGGTCAGTCGACTGGTGTAAGTTGAAACTTTTTGTAGATTAGTTACCATGCGTCTAACACTCCCTGAGGTTGAGCTTTTATCCATTTTCCTTTTTTTAAAAAGAGTGTAAGTAAAACTTAACTCTTCATAATCTCTTCTTGAAACATTTGCCTGTTTTGAATTTTTTTGTCCATTCTCTACTTCAGCACAAATTTTTAGGGGAAGTTTCCTTTACAGCCCTGAGTCCTTGTGAATGTTAAGTGACCATTAGCTGTGACTTTAAAGCTGCTCTTGCAGGAAACGGCCACAAGGTGGCAGCATTTCTCCTTTACCAAATTTGGTTACTAGGGAAACAGAGCCTTAATGGCAGTGGTGTTCTAGGTTGTATATTAGAATGGAAAATGCCAGGAAAAAGCCCTTTAAGTTTATGTCTCATTACTTCTTGTCCATATTTGTAATTTACTTTTAATTTTTTATCCCAGCAAATTTGATTACAATGGTTTGTTTGTTCTAGGTGTGCAAGATGTGGTTCTTTCACACATATACAGGTATCTATTCTTCCTCGCATCCTTTTCCCATGTAGGTTATGACACAATGTTGAGTAGTCTTCTCCTGGTCTTCCGTACGTCTTTCCTGGTTATATATTTCACATGGTTTGTATATCTCTGTTAACCCCAATATGGTAATGTATCCAATCCTCATACTTTTCTATTTGGTGAACCATAAGTTTTTTAATGAATCTGTGATTGCCTTTCTCTGTGGAAATATCTTCATTGGTATCAATTTTTAAGTAACTCCTAAAAGTGATATGATAGGATATGTGTCTTTTGCTTTCTCACTTACTACAGGTGGCGTGATTACGTCTAGACTCATCTACGGTGCTGCAAATGGCATTGTTTCATTTTTTTCACTAGCGAATATTCCAGTTGTACATGGAGGAGTTCTTCTTTGTCCTCCCATCTGTTGGTAGACTTCTGTTTACTTCCATATCTTGGCTATTGTAATACTGTGCAATGCAGATTTGCCTGCCTGTGTCTTTCCAATTCTCTCTTCTTAGATTATAGGTGGAGGAGTGGGCCTGCTGGATCATATGGTAGCTCAATGTTTACCTTTTTAAGGCACCTCCATTCTGTTCTCATTGGTGGTCCTTTCCAACTTACGTCCCACTTGAAGTTGAGGGTAGGCATTTCTCCACAACACCTTCAGCATTTATTGTTTGTAGTTTTCTTGCTGATGGTTATTCTGACAAGTGTGAGCTGATACCTCTTTGTGGTTGAATTCGCATGTGCCTCATAATCCGTTGAAATTGAGCTTGAAGGCATGTCCTTTTTATTTTTCAAGCTGTGATTACCCCTTAGTTCTTCAAAGTGTTCTCTTAAAGTATCTGTCACATTTTGAAGTGTTTTGGCCATTACCTCCCTGAAGACATGTTGAGGGCAGGTTTCATTTACAGTTCTGCAGTACTTGTTCCTATGAAATGACCATTAGCACAGGCTTTAAAACTGCTTTTGCAGGTAACTGCCAGAGGGCGGCAGCCTTTCTATGTTCCCCACCCTGTTAACTAGGGAAAAGCCCTTGCGGCCTGTGGTGTTTCTCGGTTATAGAGTGGAGTGTGCCCGGAGAAACCCACACAAGCTGATGTCTCCTTACTTTTGTTGGATATTTAAATTTAATTTTTATTTTTTATTGGAGTAATTTTCCACTGTGTACGTGGACCACTTCTTCTTTGTGCATTCCTCGGTTGATGGACATTTTCATTGCTTCCAAGTGTTGGCTATGGTAAATATTGTTGGAGTGCAGGATTGCCAGCCTGTGACTTTTTGATTCTCATTTTCTCAGGTGATAGGCCCAGCAGTGGGTGTGATTGACTGACTGGTAGCACCGTTTTTCCCTTTCCAAGCACCTTCTTTGTGTTTTCATTCCTGGCACTTAGCACGTCCGCCTTAGAATCGAGGGTACACATTTCTCCTCAATCGCTTCAGCATTTATTGTTTGCAGCATTTATGCTAATGGCGCTACTGGCTCCTGTGAGCTGATAGGGTTTTGTAATTTGGGTTTGCATGTCTTTGAAAATTCGTAAAACTCATCATTTTTCTCCGCGGTTTTCTTTTCTGTTAAAAAAAGGAAACAATTGGGAGTACAATATAACTCTTGATATTGTCTTCTTGGAAGGCTGCCCTCTTTTGAATTTTTTGTTCGATCTTCACCTCAGACTTTTTTTAGAGAGCAGGTGTCATTTACCAAACTGCAAGTTTGGTGAATATTTAGTGACCTTTAGCAAGGGTTTTAAATCTCCTGTTGTGGGAAGTGGCCTGAAGCAGGCAGCATTTCTCCATTCCCAAATCTGGGTAATAGGGCAGCAGAGCCTTTCTGGAAGTCGTGTTCCTAGGTTGTAAATTACATTGGAATGTGCATGGAGAAAGCCCCATAAGTTTATGTCTCATTATTTCTTCTTGGTTTTAATTTTTTTTTAATTGGGGTAAAGCTTAGAATATTGTTTGTCCTAGGTGAACACAATCTGGTTCATTTGTACATTATATATATCTATTCAAGTACAGATCCTCTTCCCATGTAAAATGTTAACAGAGGGTTCCGCAGACCTCCCTTGCTATATGGTCGGTCTTTCTGAGATGTGTATATAATATGAGTTTGTATACATATAGTAACACTAATCTTAACTTATCTATTCCCCCCACCTTTCGTTTTAGATGAGCATAGTTTGTTTTCTAATTCTGTGAGTGTCTTTCTCTGCGGAAATATGTTCATTTGTGTCAGTTATTAGATAACGCCTATAAGTGATATCATAGAATACAGGTCTTTTGCTTTCCAACTTACCTCATCTTTCGTGATTATCTCCAGACTCATTTGTGGTGCCTCAAAGAGCAATGGTTCATTGTCTTCCATGGCTAATATTCCATTGTGTATATGGACCACTTCTTCTTTATCCATTTACCTGTTGTTGGACATTTTGATTGCTTCACTGTCTTGGATATTGTGAATAAGGCTGCACTGCAGCTTTTGCGGCCTGTGTCTTCTCGATTCTTGTCTTCTCAGGTGAGAGGTCCAATGGTGCCCCTGCTGGATTGAATGGTACCTCCATTTTTACTTTTAAACACAGCTGCTTTCTGTTCTCACTATTGGCTGTTACCCCTTTATGTCTCACCAGCAGGTAGAGGGTACACAGTTCTCTAAAACCCCTTCAGCATTTATTGTTTGTAGACATTTTGCTGATGGTCAGTCGACTGGTGTAAGTTGAAACTTTTTGTCAATTAGTTACCATGCGTCTAACACTCCCTGAGGTTGAGCTTTTATCCATTTTCCTTTTTTTAAAAAGAGTGTAAGTAAAACTTAACTCTTCATAATCTCTTCTTGAAACATTTGCCTGTTTTGAATTTTTTTGTCCATTCTCTACTTCAGCACAAATTTTTAGGGCAAGTTTCCTTTACAGCCCTGAGTCCTTGTGAATGTTAAGTGACCATTAGCTGTGACTTTAAAGCTGCTCTTGCAGGAAACGGCCACAAGGTGGCAGCATTTCTCCTTTACCAAATTTGGTTACTAGGGAAACAGAGCCTTAATGGAAGTGGTGTTCTAGGTTGTATATTAGAATGGAAAATGCCAGGAAAAAGCCCTTTAAGTTTATGTCTCATTACTTCTTGTCCATATTTGTAATTTACTTTTAATTTTTTATCCCAGCAAATTTGATTACAATGGTTTGTTTGTTCTAGGTGTGCAAGATGTGGTTCTTTCACACATATACAGGTATCTATTCTTCCTCGCATCCTTTTCCCATGTAGGTTATGACACAATGTTGAGTAGTCTTCTCCTGGTCTTCCGTACGTCTTTCCTGGTTATATATTTCACATGGTTTGTATATCTCTGTTAACCCCAATATGGTAATGTATCCAATCCTCATCCCTTTCTATTTGGTGAACCATAAGTTTTTTAATGAATCTGTGATTGCCTTTCTCTGTGGAAATATCTTCATTGGTATCAATTTTTAAGTAACTCCTAAAAGTGATATGATAGGATATGTGTCTTTTGCTTTCTCACTTACTACAGGTGGCGTGATTACGTCTAGACTCATCTACGGTGCTGCAAATGGCATTGTTTCATTTTTTTCACTAGCGAATATTCCAGTTGTACATGGAGGAGTTCTTCTTTGTCCTCCCATCTGTTGGTAGACTTCTGTTTACTTCCATATCTTGGCTATTGTAATACTGTGCAATGCAGATTTGCCTGCCTGTGTCTTTCCAATTCTCTCTTCTTAGATTATAGGTGGAGGAGTGGGCCTGCTGGATCATATGGTAGCTCAATGTTTACCTTTTTAAGGCACCTCCATTCTGTTCTCATTGGTGGTCCTTTCCAACTTACGTCCCACTTGAAGTTGAGGGTAGGCATTTCTCCACAACACCTTCAGCATTTATTGTTTGTAGTTTTCTTGCTGATGGTTATTCTGACAAGTGTGAGCTGATACCTCTTTGTGGTTGAATTCGCATGTGCCTCATAATCCGTTGAAATTGAGCTTGAAGGCATGTCCTTTTTATTTTTCAAGCTGTGATTACCCCTTAGTTCTTCAAAGTGTTCTCTTAAAGTATCTGTCACATTTTGAAGTGTTTTGGCCATTACCTCCCTGAAGACATGTTGAGGGCAGGTTTCATTTACAGTTCTGCAGTACTTGTTCCTATGAAATGACCATTAGCACAGGCTTTAAAACTGCTTTTGCAGGTAACTGCCAGAGGGCGGCAGCCTTTCTATGTTCCCCACCCTGTTAACTAGGGAAAAGCCCTTGCGGCCTGTGGTGTTTCTCGGTTATAGAGTGGAGTGTGCCCGGAGAAACCCACACAAGCTGATGTCTCCTTACTTTTGTTGGATATTTAAATTTAATTTTTATTTTTTATTGGAGTAATTTTCCACTGTGTACGTGGACCACTTCTTCTTTGTGCATTCCTCGGTTGATGGACATTTTCATTGCTTCCAAGTGTTGGCTATGGTAAATATTGTTGGAGTGCAGGATTGCCAGCCTGTGACTTTTTGATTCTCATTTTCTCAGGTGATAGGCCCAGCAGTGGGTGTGATTGACTGACTGGTAGCACCGTTTTTCCCTTTCCAAGCACCTTCTTTGTGTTTTCATTCCTGGCACTTAGCACGTCCGCCTTAGAATCGAGGGTACACATTTCTCCTCAATCGCTTCAGCATTTATTGTTTGCAGCATTTATGCTAATGGCCCTACTGGCTCCTGTGAGCTGATAGGGTTTTGTAATTTGGGTTTGCATGTCTTTGAAAATTCGTAAAACTCATCATTTTTCTCCGCGGTTTTCTTTTCTGTTAAAAAAAGGAAACAATTGGGAGTACAATATAACTCTTGATATTGTCTTCTTGGAAGGCTGCCCTCTTTTGAATTTTTTGTTCGATCTTCACCTCAGACTTTTTTTAGAGAGCAGGTGTCATTTACCAAACTGCAAGTTTGGTGAATATTTAGTGACCTTTAGCAAGGGTTTTAAATCTCCTGTTGTGGGAAGTGGCCTGAAGCAGGCAGCATTTCTCCATTCCCAAATCTGGGTAATAGGGCAGCAGAGCCTTTCTGGAAGTCGTGTTCCTAGGTTGTAAATTACATTGGAATGTGCATGGAGAAAGCCCCATAAGTTTATGTCTCATTATTTCTTCTTGGTTTTAATTTTTTTTTAATTGGGGTAAAGCTTAGAATATTGTTTGTCCTAGGTGAACACAATCTGGTTCATTTGTACATTATATATATCTATTCAAGTACAGATCCTCTTCCCATGTAAAATGTTAACAGAGGGTTCCGCAGACCTCCCTTGCTATATGGTCGGTCTTTTTGAGATATGTATATAATATGAGTTTGTATACATATAGTAACACTAATCTTAACTTATCTATTCCCCCCACCTTTCGTTTTAGATGAGCATAGTTTGTTTTCTAATTCTGTGAGTGACTTTCTCTGCGGAAATATGTTCATTTGTGTCAGTTATTAGATAACGCCTATAAGTGATATCATAGAATACAGGTCTTTTGCTTTCCAACTTACCTCATCTTTCGTGATTATCTCCAGACTCATTTGTGGTGCCTCAAAGAGCAATGGTTCATTGTCTTCCATGGCTAATATTCCATTGTGTATATGGACCACTTCTTCTTTATCCATTTACCTGTCGTTGGACATTTTGATTGCTTCACTGTCTTGGATATTGTGAATAAGGCTGCACTGCAGCTTTTGCGGCCTGTGTCTTCTCGATTCTTGTCTTCTCAGGTGAGAGGTCCAATGGTGCCCCTGCTGGATTGAATGGTACCTCCATTTTTACTTTTAAACACAGCTGCTTTCTGTTCTCACTATTGGCTGTTACCCCTTTATGTCTCACCAGCAGGTAGAGGGTACACAGTTCTCTAAAACCCCTTCAGCATTTATTGTTTGTAGACATTTTGCTGATGGTCAGTCGACTGGTGTAAGTTGAAACTTTTTGTAGATTAGTTACCATGCGTCTAACACTCCCTGAGGTTGAGCTTTTATCCATTTTCCTTTTTTTAAAAAGAGTGTAAGTAAAACTTAACTCTTCATAATCTCTTCTTGAAACATTTGCCTGTTTTGAATTTTTTTGTCCATTCTCTACTTCAGCACAAATTTTTAGGGCAAGTTTCCTTTACAGCCCTGAGTCCTTGTGAATGTTAAGTGACCATTAGCTGTGACTTTAAAGCTGCTCTTGCAGGAAACGGCCACAAGGTGGCAGCATTTCTCCTTTACCAAATTTGGTTACTAGGGAAACAGAGCCTTAATGGAAGTGGTGTTCTAGGTTGTATATTAGAATGGAAAATGCCAGGAAAAAGCCCTTTAAGTTTATGTCTCATTACTTCTTGTCCATATTTGTAATTTACTTTTAATTTTTTATCCCAGCAAATTTGATTACAATGGTTTGTTTGTTCTAGGTGTGCAAGATGTGGTTCTTTCACACATATACAGGTATCTATTCTTCCTCGCATCCTTTTCCCATGTAGGTTATGACACAATGTTGAGTAGTCTTCTCCTGGTCTTCCGTACGTCTTTCCTGGTTATATATTTCACATGGTTTGTATATCTCTGTTAACCCCAATATGGTAATGTATCCAATCCTCATCCCTTTCTATTTGGTGAACCATAAGTTTTTTAATGAATCTGTGATTGCCTTTCTCTGTGGAAATATCTTCATTGGTATCAATTTTTAAGTAACTCCTAAAAGTGATATGATAGGATATGTGGCTTTTGCTTTCTCACTTACTACAGGTGGCATGATTACGTCTAGACTCATCTACGGTGCTGCAAATGGCATTGTTTCATTTTTTTCACTAGCGAATATTCCAGTTGTACATGGAGGAGTTCTTCTTTGTCCTCCCATCTGTTGGTAGACTTCTGTTTACTTCCATATCTTGGCTATTGTAATACTGTGCAATGCAGATTTGCCTGCCTGTGTCTTTCCAATTCTCTCTTCTTAGATTATAGGTGGAGGAGTGGGCCTGCTGGATCATATGGTAGCTCAATGTTTACCTTTTTAAGGCACCTCCATTCTGTTCTCATTGGTGGTCCTTTCCAACTTACGTCCCACTTGAAGTTGAGGGTAGGCATTTCTCCACAACACCTTCAGCATTTATTGTTTGTAGTTTTCTTGCTGATGGTTATTCTGACAAGTGTGAGCTGATACCTCTTTGTGGTTGAATTCGCATGTGCCTCATAATCCGTTGAAATTGAGCTTGAAGGCATGTCCTTTTTATTTTTCAAGCTGTGATTACCCCTTAGTTCTTCAAAGTGTTCTCTTAAAGTATCTGTCACATTTTGAAGTGTTTTGGCCATTACCTCCCTGAAGACATGTTGAGGGCAGGTTTCATTTACAGTTCTGCAGTACTTGTTCCTATGAAATGACCATTAGCACAGGCTTTAAAACTGCTTTTGCAGGTAACTGCCAGAGGGCGGCAGCCTTTCTATGTTCCCCACCCTGTTAACTAGGGAAAAGCCCTTGCGGCCTGTGGTGTTTCTCGGTTATAGAGTGGAGTGTGCCCAGAGAAACCCACACAAGCTGATGTCTCCTTACTTTTGTTGGATATTTAAATTTAATTTTTATTTTTTATTGGAGTAATTTTCCACTGTGTACGTGGACCACTTCTTCTTTGTGCATTCCTCGGTTGATGGACATTTTCATTGCTTCCAAGTGTTGGCTATGGTAAATATTGTTGGAGTGCAGGATTGCCAGCCTGTGACTTTTTGATTCTCATTTTCTCAGGTGATAGGCCCAGCAGTGGGTGTGATTGACTGACTGGTAGCACCGTTTTTCCCTTTCCAAGCACCTTCTTTGTGTTTTCATTCCTGGCACTTAGCACGTCCGCCTTAGAATCGAGGGTACACATTTCTCCTCAATCGCTTCAGCATTTATTGTTTGCAGCATTTATGCTAATGGCCCTACTGGCTCCTGTGAGCTGATAGGGTTTTGTAATTTGGGTTTGCATGTCTTTGAAAATTCGTAAAACTCATCATTTTTCTCCGCGGTTTTCTTTTCTGTTAAAAAAAGGAAACAATTGGGAGTACAATATAACTCTTGATATTGTCTTCTTGGAAGGCTGCCCTCTTTTGAATTTTTTGTTCGATCTTCACCTCAGACTTTTTTTAGAGAGCAGGTGTCATTTACCAAACTGCAAGTTTGGTGAATATTTAGTGACCTTTAGCAAGGGTTTTAAATCTCCTGTTGTGGGAAGTGGCCTGAAGCAGGCAGCATTTCTCCATTCCCAAATCTGGGTAATAGGGCAGCAGAGCCTTTCTGGAAGTCGTGTTCCTAGGTTGTAAATTACATTGGAATGTGCATGGAGAAAGCCCCATAAGTTTATGTCTCATTATTTCTTCTTGGTTTTAATTTTTTTTTAATTGGGGTAAAGCTTAGAATATTGTTTGTCCTAGGTGAACACAATCTGGTTCATTTGTACATTATATATATCTATTCAAGTACAGATCCTCTTCCCATGTAAAATGTTAACAGAGGGTTCCGCAGACCTCCCTTGCTATATGGTCGGTCTTTTTGAGATATGTATATAATATGAGTTTGTATACATATAGTAACACTAATCTTAACTTATCTATTCCCCCCACCTTTCGTTTTAGATGAGCATAGTTTGTTTTCTAATTCTGTGAGTGTCTTTCTCTGCGGAAATATGTTCATTTGTGTCAGTTATTAGATAACGCCTATAAGTGATATCATAGAATACAGGTCTTTTGCTTTCCAACTTACCTCATCTTTCGTGATTATCTCCAGACTCATTTGTGGTGCCTCAAAGAGCAATGGTTCATTGTCTTCCATGGCTAATATTCCATTGTGTATATGGACCACTTCTTCTTTATCCATTTACCTGTCGTTGGACATTTTGATTGCTTCACTGTCTTGGATATTGTGAATAAGGCTGCACTGCAGCTTTTGCGGCCTGTGTCTTCTCGATTCTTGTCTTCTCAGGTGAGAGGTCCAATGGTGCCCCTGCTGGATTGAATGGTACCTCCATTTTTACTTTTAAACACAGCTGCTTTCTGTTCTCACTATTGGCTCTTACCCCTTTATGTCTCACCAGCAGGTAGAGGGTACACAGTTCTCTAAAACCCCTTCAGCATTTATTGTTTGTAGACATTTTGCTGATGGTCAGTCGACTGGTGTAAGTTGAAACTTTTTGTAGATTAGTTACCATGCGTCTAACACTCCCTGAGGTTGAGCTTTTATCCATTTTCCTTTTTTTAAAAAGAGTGTAAGTAAAACTTAACTCTTCATAATCTCTTCTTGAAACATTTGCCTGTTTTGAATTTTTTTGTCCATTCTCTACTTCAGCACAAATTTTTAGGGGAAGTTTCCTTTACAGCCCTGAGTCCTTGTGAATGTTAAGTGACCATTAGCTGTGACTTTAAAGCTGCTCTTGCAGGAAACGGCCACAAGGTGGCAGCATTTCTCCTTTACCAAATTTGGTTACTAGGGAAACAGAGCCTTAATGGAAGTGGTGTTCTAGGTTGTATATTAGAATGGAAAATGCCAGGAAAAAGCCCTTTAAGTTTATGTCTCATTACTTCTTGTCCATATTTGTAATTTACTTTTAATTTTTTATCCCAGCAAATTTGATTACAATGGTTTGTTTGTTCTAGGTGTGCAAGATGTGGTTCTTTCACACATATACAGGTATCTATTCTTCCTCGCATCCTTTTCCCATGTAGGTTATGACACAATGTTGAGTAGTCTTCTCCTGGTCTTCCGTACGTCTTTCCTGGTTATATATTTCACATGGTTTGTATATCTCTGTTAACCCCAATATGGTAATGTATCCAATCCTCATCCCTTTCTATTTGGTGAACCATAAGTTTTTTAATGAATCTGTGATTGCCTTTCTCTGTGGAAATATCTTCATTGGTATCAATTTTTAAGTAACTCCTAAAAGTGATATGATAGGATATGTGGCTTTTGCTTTCTCACTTACTACAGGTGGCGTGATTACGTCTAGACTCATCTACGGTGCTGCAAATGGCATTGTTTCATTTTTTTCACTAGCGAATATTCCAGTTGTACATGGAGGAGTTCTTCTTTGTCCTCCCATCTGTTGGTAGACTTCTGTTTACTTCCATATCTTGGCTATTGTAATACTGTGCAATGCAGATTTGCCTGCCTGTGTCTTTCCAATTCTCTCTTCTTAGATTATAGGTGGAGGAGTGGGCCTGCTGGATCATATGGTAGCTCAATGTTTACCTTTTTAAGGCACCTCCATTCTGTTCTCATTGGTGGTCCTTTCCAACTTACGTCCCACTTGAAGTTGAGGGTAGGCATTTCTCCACAACACCTTCAGCATTTATTGTTTGTAGTTTTCTTGCTGATGGTTATTCTGACAAGTGTGAGCTGATACCTCTTTGTGGTTGAATTCGCATGTGCCTCATAATCCGTTGAAATTGAGCTTGAAGGCATGTCCTTTTTATTTTTCAAGCTGTGATTACCCCTTAGTTCTTCAAAGTGTTCTCTTAAAGTATCTGTCACATTTTGAAGTGTTTTGGCCATTACCTCCCTGAAGACATGTTGAGGGCAGGTTTCATTTACAGTTCTGCAGTACTTGTTCCTATGAAATGACCATTAGCACAGGCTTTAAAACTGCTTTTGCAGGTAACTGCCAGAGGGCGGCAGCCTTTCTATGTTCCCCACCCTGTTAACTAGGGAAAAGCCCTTGCGGCCTGTGGTGTTTCTCGGTTATAGAGTGGAGTGTGCCCGGAGAAACCCACACAAGCTGATGTCTCCTTACTTTTGTTGGATATTTAAATTTAATTTTTATTTTTTATTGGAGTAATTTTCCACTGTGTACGTGGACCACTTCTTCTTTGTGCATTCCTCGGTTGATGGACATTTTCATTGCTTCCAAGTGTTGGCTATGGTAAATATTGTTGGAGTGCAGGATTGCCAGCCTGTGACTTTTTGATTCTCATTTTCTCAGGTGATAGGCCCAGCAGTGGGTGTGATTGACTGACTGGTAGCACCGTTTTTCCCTTTCCAAGCACCTTCTTTGTGTTTTCATTCCTGGCACTTAGCACGTCCGCCTTAGAATCGAGGGTACACATTTCTCCTCAATCGCTTCAGCATTTATTGTTTGCAGCATTTATGCTAATGGCCCTACTGGCTCCTGTGAGCTGATAGGGTTTTGTAATTTGGGTTTGCATGTCTTTGAAAATTCGTAAAACTCATCATTTTTCTCCGCGGTTTTCTTTTCTGTTAAAAAAAGGAAACAATTGGGAGTACAATATAACTCTTGATATTGTCTTCTTGGAAGGCTGCCCTCTTTTGAATTTTTTGTTCGATCTTCACCTCAGACTTTTTTTAGAGAGCAGGTGTCATTTACCAAACTGCAAGTTTGGTGAATATTTAGTGACCTTTAGCAAGGGTTTTAAATCTCCTGTTGTGGGAAGTGGCCTGAAGCAGGCAGCATTTCTCCATTCCCAAATCTGGGTAATAGGGCAGCAGAGCCTTTCTGGAAGTCGTGTTCCTAGGTTGTAAATTACATTGGAATGTGCATGGAGAAAGCCCCATAAGTTTATGTCTCATTATTTCTTCTTGGTTTTAATTTTTTTTTAATTGGGGTAAAGCTTAGAATATTGTTTGTCCTAGGTGAACACAATCTGGTTCATTTGTACATTATATATATCTATTCAAGTACAGATCCTCTTCCCATGTAAAATGTTAACAGAGGGTTCCGCAGACCTCCCTTGCTATATGGTCGGTCTTTTTGAGATATGTATATAATATGAGTTTGTATACATATAGTAACACTAATCTTAACTTATCTATTCCCCCCACCTTTCGTTTTAGATGAGCATAGTTTGTTTTCTAATTCTGTGAGTGTCTTTCTCTGCGGAAATATGTTCATTTGTGTCAGTTATTAGATAACGCCTATAAGTGATATCATAGAATACAGGTCTTTTGCTTTCCAACTTACCTCATCTTTCGTGATTATCTCCAGACTCATTTGTGGTGCCTCAAAGAGAAATGGTTCATTGTCTTCCATGGCTAATATTCCATTGTGTATATGGACCACTTCTTCTTTATCCATTTACCTGTCGTTGGACATTTTGATTGCTTCACTGTCTTGGATATTGTGAATAAGGCTGCACTGCAGCTTTTGCGGCCTGTGTCTTCTCGATTCTTGTCTTCTCAGGTGAGAGGTCCAATGGTGCCCCTGCTGGATTGAATGGTACCTCCATTTTTACTTTTAAACACAGCTGCTTTCTGTTCTCACTATTGGCTGTTACCCCTTTATGTCTCACCAGCAGGTAGAGGGTACACAGTTCTCTAAAACCCCTTCAGCATTTATTGTTTGTAGACATTTTGCTGATGGTCAGTCGACTGGTGTAAGTTGAAACTTTTTGTAGATTAGTTACCATGCGTCTAACACTCCCTGAGGTTGAGCTTTTATCCATTTTCCTTTTTTTAAAAAGAGTGTAAGTAAAACTTAACTCTTCATAATCTCTTCTTGAAACATTTGCCTGTTTTGAATTTTTTTGTCCATTCTCTACTTCAGCACAAATTTTTAGGGGAAGTTTCCTTTACAGCCCTGAGTCCTTGTGAATGTTAAGTGACCATTAGCTGTGACTTTAAAGCTGCTCTTGCAGGAAACGGCCACAAGGTGGCAGCATTTCTCCTTTACCAAATTTGGTTACTAGGGAAACAGAGCCTTAATGGAAGTGGTGTTCTAGGTTGTATATTAGAATGGAAAATGCCAGGAAAAAGCCCTTTAAGTTTATGTCTCATTACTTCTTGTCCATATTTGTAATTTACCTTTAATTTTTTATCCCAGCTAATTTGATTACAATGGTTTGTTTGTTCTAGGTGTGCAAGATGTGGTTCTTTCACACATATACAGGTATCTATTCTTCCTCGCATCCTTTTCCCATGTAGGTTATGACACAATGTTGAGTAGTCTTCTCCTGGTCTTCCGTACGTCTTTCCTGGTTATATATTTCACATGGTTTGTATATCTCTGTTAACCCCAATATGGTAATGTATCCAATCCTCATCCCTTTCTATTTGGTGAACCATAAGTTTTTTAATGAATCTGTGATTGCCTTTCTCTGTGGAAATATCTTCATTGGTATCAATTTTTAAGTAACTCCTAAAAGTGATATGATAGGATATGTGGCTTTTGCTTTCTCACTTACTACAGGTGGCGTGATTACGTCTAGACTCATCTACGGTGCTGCAAATGGCATTGTTTCATTTTTTTCACTAGCGAATATTCCAGTTGTACATGGAGGAGTTCTTCTTTGTCCTCCCATCTGTTGGTAGACTTCTGTTTACTTCCATATCTTGGCTATTGTAATACTGTGCAATGCAGATTTGCCTGCCTGTGTCTTTCCAATTCTCTCTTCTTAGATTATAGGTGGAGGAGTGGGCCTGCTGGATCATATGGTAGCTCAATGTTTACCTTTTTAAGGCACCTCCATTCTGTTCTCATTGGTGGTCCTTTCCAACTTACGTCCCACTTGAAGTTGAGGGTAGGCATTTCTCCACAACACCTTCAGCATTTATTGTTTGTAGTTTTCTTGCTGATGGTTATTCTGACAAGTGTGAGCTGATACCTCTTTGTGGTTGAATTCGCATGTGCCTCATAATCCGTTGAAATTGAGCTTGAAGGCATGTCCTTTTTATTTTTCAAGCTGTGATTACCCCTTAGTTCTTCAAAGTGTTCTCTTAAAGTATCTGTCACATTTTGAAGTGTTTTGGCCATTACCTCCCTGAAGACATGTTGAGGGCAGGTTTCATTTACAGTTCTGCAGTACTTGTTCCTATGAAATGACCATTAGCACAGGCTTTAAAACTGCTTTTGCAGGTAACTGCCAGAGGGCGGCAGCCTTTCTATGTTCCCCACCCTGTTAACTAGGGAAAAGCCCTTGCGGCCTGTGGTGTTTCTCGGTTATAGAGTGGAGTGTGCCCGGAGAAACCCACACAAGCTGATGTCTCCTTACTTTTGTTGGATATTTAAATTTAATTTTTATTTTTTATTGGAGTAATTTTCCACTGTGTACGTGGACCACTTCTTCTTTGTGCATTCCTCGGTTGATGGACATTTTCATTGCTTCCAAGTGTTGGCTATGGTAAATATTGTTGGAGTGCAGGATTGCCAGCCTGTGACTTTTTGATTCTCATTTTCTCAGGTGATAGGCCCAGCAGTGGGTGTGATTGACTGACTGGTAGCACCGTTTTTCCCTTTCCAAGCACCTTCTTTGTGTTTTCATTCCTGGCACTTAGCACGTCCGCCTTAGAATCGAGGGTACACATTTCTCCTCAATCGCTTCAGCATTTATTGTTTGCAGCATTTATGCTAATGGCCCTACTGGCTCCTGTGAGCTGATAGGGTTTTGTAATTTGGGTTTGCATGTCTTTGAAAATTCGTAAAACTCATCATTTTTCTCCGCGGTTTTCTTTTCTGTTAAAAAAAGGAAACAATTGGGAGTACAATATAACTCTTGATATTGTCTTCTTGGAAGGCTGCCCTCTTTTGAATTTTTTGTTCGATCTTCACCTCAGACTTTTTTTAGAGAGCAGGTGTCATTTACCAAACTGCAAGTTTGGTGAATATTTAGTGACCTTTAGCAAGGGTTTTAAATCTCCTGTTGTGGGAAGTGGCCTGAAGCAGGCAGCATTTCTCCATTCCCAAATCTGGGTAATAGGGCAGCAGAGCCTTTCTGGAAGTCGTGTTCCTAGGTTGTAAATTACATTGGAATGTGCATGGAGAAAGCCCCATAAGTTTATGTCTCATTATTTCTTCTTGGTTTTAATTTTTTTTTAATTGGGGTAAAGCTTAGAATATTGTTTGTCCTAGGTGAACACAATCTGGTTCATTTGTACATTATATATATCTATTCAAGTACAGATCCTCTTCCCATGTAAAATGTTAACAGAGGGTTCCGCAGACCTCCCTTGCTATATGGTCGGTCTTTTTGAGATATGTATATAATATGAGTTTGTATACATATAGTAACACTAATCTTAACTTATCTATTCCCCCCACCTTTCGTTTTAGATGAGCATAGTTTGTTTTCTAATTCTGTGAGTGTCTTTCTCTGCGGAAATATGTTCATTTGTGTCAGTTATTAGATAACGCCTATAAGTGATATCATAGAATACAGGTCTTTTGCTTTCCAACTTACCTCATCTTTCGTGATTATCTCCAGACTCATTTGTGGTGCCTCAAAGAGAAATGGTTCATTGTCTTCCATGGCTAATATTCCATTGTGTATATGGACCACTTCTTCTTTATCCATTTACCTGTCGTTGGACATTTTGATTGCTTCACTGTCTTGGATATTGTGAATAAGGCTGCACTGCAGCTTTTGCGGCCTGTGTCTTCTCGATTCTTGTCTTCTCAGGTGAGAGGTCCAATGGTGCCCCTGCTGGATTGAATGGTACCTCCATTTTTACTTTTAAACACAGCTGCTTTCTGTTCTCACTATTGGCGCTTACCCCTTTATGTCTCACCAGCAGGTAGAGGGTACACAGTTCTCTAAAACCCCTTCAGCATTTATTGTTTGTAGACATTTTGCTGATGGTCAGTCGACTGGTGTAAGTTGAAACTTTTTGTAGATTAGTTACCATGCGTCTAACACTCCCTGAGGTTGAGCTTTTATCCATTTTCCTTTTTTTAAAAAGAGTGTAAGTAAAACTTAACTCTTCATAATCTCTTCTTGAAACATTTGCCTGTTTTGAATTTTTTTGTCCATTCTCTACTTCAGCACAAATTTTTAGGGGAAGTTTCCTTTACAGCCCTGAGTCCTTGTGAATGTTAAGTGACCATTAGCTGTGACTTTAAAGCTGCTCTTGCAGGAAACGGCCACAAGGTGGCAGCATTTCTCCTTTACCAAATTTGGTTACTAGGGAAACAGAGCCTTAATGGAAGTGGTGTTCTAGGTTGTATATTAGAATGGAAAATGCCAGGAAAAAGCCCTTTAAGTTTATGTCTCATTACTTCTTGTCCATATTTGTAATTTACTTTTAATTTTTTATCCCAGCAAATTTGATTACAATGGTTTGTTTGTTCTAGGTGTGCAAGATGTGGTTCTTTCACACATATACAGGTATCTATTCTTCCTCGCATCCTTTTCCCATGTAGGTTATGACACAATGTTGAGTAGTCTTCTCCTGGTCTTCCGTACGTCTTTCCTGGTTATATATTTCACATGGTTTGTATATCTCTGTTAACCCCAATATGGTAATGTATCCAATCCTCATCCCTTTCTATTTGGTGAACCATAAGTTTTTTAATGAATCTGTGATTGCCTTTCTCTGTGGAAATATCTTCATTGGTATCAATTTTTAAGTAACTCCTAAAAGTGATATGATAGGATATGTGGCTTTTGCTTTCTCACTTACTACAGGTGGCGTGATTACGTCTAGACTCATCTACGGTGCTGCAAATGGCATTGTTTCATTTTTTTCACTAGCGAATATTCCAGTTGTACATGGAGGAGTTCTTCTTTGTCCTCCCATCTGTTGGTAGACTTCTGTTTACTTCCATATCTTGGCTATTGTAATACTGTGCAATGCAGATTTGCCTGCCTGTGTCTTTCCAATTCTCTCTTCTTAGATTATAGGTGGAGGAGTGGGCCTGCTGGATCATATGGTAGCTCAATGTTTACCTTTTTAAGGCACCTCCATTCTGTTCTCATTGGTGGTCCTTTCCAACTTACGTCCCACTTGAAGTTGAGGGTAGGCATTTCTCCACAACACCTTCAGCATTTATTGTTTGTAGTTTTCTTGCTGATGGTTATTCTGACAAGTGTGAGCTGATACCTCTTTGTGGTTGAATTCGCATGTGCCTCATAATCCGTTGAAATTGAGCTTGAAGGCATGTCCTTTTTATTTTTCAAGCTGTGATTACCCCTTAGTTCTTCAAAGTGTTCTCTTAAAGTATCTGTCACATTTTGAAGTGTTTTGGCCATTACCTCCCTGAAGACATGTTGAGGGCAGGTTTCATTTACAGTTCTGCAGTACTTGTTCCTATGAAATGACCATTAGCACAGGCTTTAAAACTGCTTTTGCAGGTAACTGCCAGAGGGCGGCAGCCTTTCTATGTTCCCCACCCTGTTAACTAGGGAAAAGCCCTTGCGGCCTGTGGTGTTTCTCGGTTATAGAGTGGAGTGTGCCCGGAGAAACCCACACAAGCTGATGTCTCCTTACTTTTGTTGGATATTTAAATTTAATTTTTATTTTTTATTGGAGTAATTTTCCACTGTGTACGTGGACCACTTCTTCTTTGTGCATTCCTCGGTTGATGGACATTTTCATTGCTTCCAAGTGTTGGCTATGGTAAATATTGTTGGAGTGCAGGATTGCCAGCCTGTGACTTTTTGATTCTCATTTTCTCAGGTGATAGGCCCAGCAGTGGGTGTGATTGACTGACTGGTAGCACCGTTTTTCCCTTTCCAAGCACCTTCTTTGTGTTTTCATTCCTGGCACTTAGCACGTCCGCCTTAGAATCGAGGGTACACATTTCTCCTCAATCGCTTCAGCATTTATTGTTTGCAGCATTTATGCTAATGGCCCTACTGGCTCCTGTGAGCTGATAGGGTTTTGTAATTTGGGTTTGCATGTCTTTGAAAATTCGTAAAACTCATCATTTTTCTCCGCGGTTTTCTTTTCTGTTAAAAAAAGGAAACAATTGGGAGTACAATATAACTCTTGATATTGTCTTCTTGGAAGGCTGCCCTCTTTTGAATTTTTTGTTCGATCTTCACCTCAGACTTTTTTT
This sequence comes from Balaenoptera physalus, assembly GCF_965194825.1. NCBI lineage: Eukaryota > Metazoa > Chordata > Mammalia > Artiodactyla > Balaenopteridae > Balaenoptera > Balaenoptera physalus. The sequence goes on along the minus strand of NW_028125452.1, from coordinate 110,394 downwards.
AGAGAGCAGGTGTCATTTACCAAACTGCAAGTTTGGTGAATATTTAGTGACCTTTAGCAAGGGTTTTAAATCTCCTGTTGTGGGAAGTGGCCTGAAGCAGGCAGCATTTCTCCATTCCCAAATCTGGGTAATAGGGCAGCAGAGCCTTTCTGGAAGTCGTGTTCCTAGGTTGTAAATTACATTGGAATGTGCATGGAGAAAGCCCCATAAGTTTATGTCTCATTATTTCTTCTTGGTTTTAATTTTTTTTTAATTGGGGTAAAGCTTAGAATATTGTTTGTCCTAGGTGAACACAATCTGGTTCATTTGTACATTATATATATCTATTCAAGTACAGATCCTCTTCCCATGTAAAATGTTAACAGAGGGTTACGCAGACCTCCCTTGCTATATGGTCGGTCTTTTTGAGATATGTATATAATATGAGTTTGTATACATATAGTAACACTAATCTTAACTTATCTATTCCCCCCACCTTTCGTTTTAGATGAGCATAGTTTGTTTTCTAATTCTGTGAGTGTCTTTCTCTGCGGAAATATGTTCATTTGTGTCAGTTATTAGATAACGCCTATAAGTGATATCATAGAATACAGGTCTTTTGCTTTCCAACTTACCTCATCTTTCGTGATTATCTCCAGACTCATTTGTGGTGCCTCAAAGAGAAATGGTTCATTGTCTTCCATGGCTAATATTCCATTGTGTATATGGACCACTTCTTCTTTATCCATTTACCTGTCGTTGGACATTTTGATTGCTTCACTGTCTTGGATATTGTGAATAAGGCTGCACTGCAGCTTTTGCGGCCTGTGTCTTCTCGATTCTTGTCTTCTCAGGTGAGAGGTCCAATGGTGCCCCTGCTGGATTGAATGGTACCTCCATTTTTACTTTTAAACACAGCTGCTTTCTGTTCTCACTATTGGCTGTTACCCCTTTATGTCTCACCAGCAGGTAGAGGGTACACAGTTCTCTAAAACCCCTTCAGCATTTATTGTTTGTAGACATTTTGCTGATGGTCAGTCGACTGGTGTAAGTTGAAACTTTTTGTAGATTAGTTACCATGCGTCTAACACTCCCTGAGGTTGAGCTTTTATCCATTTTCCTTTTTTTAAAAAGAGTGTAAGTAAAACTTAACTCTTCATAATCTCTTCTTGAAACATTTGCCTGTTTTGAATTTTTTTGTCCATTCTCTACTTCAGCACAAATTTTTAGGGGAAGTTTCCTTTACAGCCCTGAGTCCTTGTGAATGTTAAGTGACCATTAGCTGTGACTTTAAAGCTGCTCTTGCAGGAAACGGCCACAAGGTGGCAGCATTTCTCCTTTACCAAATTTGGTTACTAGGGAAACAGAGCCTTAATGGAAGTGGTGTTCTAGGTTGTATATTAGAATGGAAAATGCCAGGAAAAAGCCCTTTAAGTTTATGTCTCATTACTTCTTGTCCATATTTGTAATTTACTTTTAATTTTTTATCCCAGCAAATTTGATTACAATGGTTTGTTTGTTCTAGGTGTGCAAGATGTGGTTCTTTCACACATATACAGGTATCTATTCTTCCTCGCATCCTTTTCCCATGTAGGTTATGACACAATGTTGAGTAGTCTTCTCCTGGTCTTCCGTACGTCTTTCCTGGTTATATATTTCACATGGTTTGTATATCTCTGTTAACCCCAATATGGTAATGTATCCAATCCTCATCCCTTTCTATTTGGTGAACCATAAGTTTTTTAATGAATCTGTGATTGCCTTTCTCTGTGGAAGTATCTTCATTGGTATCAATTTTTAAGTAACTCCTAAAAGTGATATGATAGGATATGTGGCTTTTGCTTTCTCACTTACTACAGGTGGCGTGATTACGTCTAGACTCATCTACGGTGCTGCAAATGGCATTGTTTCATTTTTTTCACTAGCGAATATTCCAGTTGTACATGGAGGAGTTCTTCTTTGTCCTCCCATCTGTTGGTAGACTTCTGTTTACTTCCATATCTTGGCTATTGTAATACTGTGCAATGCAGATTTGCCTGCCTGTGTCTTTCCAATTCTCTCTTCTTAGATTATAGGTGGAGGAGTGGGCCTGCTGGATCATATGGTAGCTCAATGTTTACCTTTTTAAGGCACCTCCATTCTGTTCTCATTGGTGGTCCTTTCCAACTTACGTCCCACTTGAAGTTGAGGGTAGGCATTTCTCCACAACACCTTCAGCATTTATTGTTTGTAGTTTTCTTGCTGATGGTTATTCTGACAAGTGTGAGCTGATACCTCTTTGTGGTTGAATTCGCATGTGCCTCATAATCCGTTGAAATTGAGCTTGAAGGCATGTCCTTTTTATTTTTCAAGCTGTGATTACCCCTTAGTTCTTCAAAGTGTTCTCTTAAAGTATCTGTCACATTTTGAAGTGTTTTGGCCATTACCTCCCTGAAGACATGTTGAGGGCAGGTTTCATTTACAGTTCTGCAGTACTTGTTCCTATGAAATGACCATTAGCACAGGCTTTAAAACTGCTTTTGCAGGTAACTGCCAGAGGGCGGCAGCCTTTCTATGTTCCCCACCCTGTTAACTAGGGAAAAGCCCTTGCGGCCTGTGGTGTTTCTCGGTTATAGAGTGGAGTGTGCCCAGAGAAACCCACACAAGCTGATGTCTCCTTACTTTTGTTGGATATTTAAATTTAATTTTTATTTTTTATTGGAGTAATTTTCCACTGTGTACGTGGACCACTTCTTCTTTGTGCATTCCTCGGTTGATGGACATTTTCATTGCTTCCAAGTGTTGGCTATGGTAAATATTGTTGGAGTGCAGGATTGCCAGCCTGTGACTTTTTGATTCTCATTTTCTCAGGTGATAGGCCCAGCAGTGGGTGTGATTGACTGACTGGTAGCACCGTTTTTCCCTTTCCAAGCACCTTCTTTGTGTTTTCATTCCTGGCACTTAGCACGTCCGCCTTAGAATCGAGGGTACACATTTCTCCTCAATCGCTTCAGCATTTATTGTTTGCAGCATTTATGCTAATGGCCCTACTGGCTCCTGTGAGCTGATAGGGTTTTGTAATTTGGGTTTGCATGTCTTTGAAAATTCGTAAAACTCATCATTTTTCTCCGCGGTTTTCTTTTCTGTTTAAAAAAGGAAACAATTGGGAGTACAATATAACTCTTGATATTGTCTTCTTGGAAGGCTGCCCTCTTTTGAATTTTTTGTTCGATCTTCACCTCAGACTTTTTTTAGAGAGCAGGTGTCATTTACCAAACTGCAAGTTTGGTGAATATTTAGTGACCTTTAGCAAGGGTTTTAAATCTCCTGTTGTGGGAAGTGGCCTGAAGCAGGCAGCATTTCTCCATTCCCAAATCTGGGTAATAGGGCAGCAGAGCCTTTCTGGAAGTCGTGTTCCTAGGTTGTAAATTACATTGGAATGTGCATGGAGAAAGCCCCATAAGTTTATGTCTCATTATTTCTTCTTGGTTTTAATTTTTTTTTAATTGGGGTAAAGCTTAGAATATTGTTTGTCCTAGGTGAACACAATCTGGTTCATTTGTACATTATATATATCTATTCAAGTACAGATCCTCTTCCCATGTAAAATGTTAACAGAGGGTTACGCAGACCTCCCTTGCTATATGGTCGGTCTTTTTGAGATATGTATATAATATGAGTTTGTATACATATAGTAACACTAATCTTAACTTATCTATTCCCCCCACCTTTCGTTTTAGATGAGCATAGTTTGTTTTCTAATTCTGTGAGTGTCTTTCTCTGCGGAAATATGTTCATTTGTGTCAGTTATTAGATAACGCCTATAAGTGATATCATAGAATACAGGTCTTTTGCTTTCCAACTTACCTCATCTTTCGTGATTATCTCCAGACTCATTTGTGGTGCCTCAAAGAGCAATGGTTCATTGTCTTCCATGGCTAATATTCCATTGTGTATATGGACCACTTCTTCTTTATCCATTTACCTGTTGTTGGACATTTTGATTGCTTCACTGTCTTGGATATTGTGAATAAGGCTGCACTGCAGCTTTTGCGGCCTGTGTCTTCTCGATTCTTGTCTTCTCAGGTGAGAGGTCCAATGGTGCCCCTGCTGGATTGAATGGTACCTCCATTTTTACTTTTAAACACAGCTGCTTTCTGTTCTCACTATTGGCTGTTACCCCTTTATGTCTCACCAGCAGGTAGAGGGTACACAGTTCTCTAAAACCCCTTCAGCATTTATTGTTTGTAGACATTTTGCTGATGGTCAGTCGACTGGTGTAAGTTGAAACTTTTTGTCAATTAGTTACCATGCGTCTAACACTCCCTGAGGTTGAGCTTTTATCCATTTTCCTTTTTTTAAAAAGAGTGTAAGTAAAACTTAACTCTTCATAATCTCTTCTTGAAACATTTGCCTGTTTTGAATTTTTTTGTCCATTCTCTACTTCAGCACAAATTTTTAGGGCAAGTTTCCTTTACAGCCCTGAGTCCTTGTGAATGTTAAGTGACCATTAGCTGTGACTTTAAAGCTGCTCTTGCAGGAAACGGCCACAAGGTGGCAGCATTTCTCCTTTACCAAATTTGGTTACTAGGGAAACAGAGCCTTAATGGAAGTGGTGTTCTAGGTTGTATATTAGAATGGAAAATGCCAGGAAAAAGCCCTTTAAGTTTATGTCTCATTACTTCTTGTCCATATTTGTAATTTACTTTTAATTTTTTATCCCAGCAAATTTGATTACAATGGTTTGTTTGTTCTAGGTGTGCAAGATGTGGTTCTTTCACACATATACAGGTATCTATTCTTCCTCGCATCCTTTTCCCATGTAGGTTATGACACAATGTTGAGTAGTCTTCTCCTGGTCTTCCGTACGTCTTTCCTGGTTATATATTTCACATGGTTTGTATATCTCTGTTAACCCCAATATGGTAATGTATCCAATCCTCATCCCTTTCTATTTGGTGAACCATAAGTTTTTTAATGAATCTGTGATTGCCTTTCTCTGTGGAAATATCTTCATTGGTATCAATTTTTAAGTAACTCCTAAAAGTGATATGATAGGATATGTGGCTTTTGCTTTCTCACTTACTACAGGTGGCGTGATTACGTCTAGACTCATCTACGGTGCTGCAAATGGCATTGTTTCATTTTTTTCACTAGCGAATATTCCAGTTGTACATGGAGGAGTTCTTCTTTGTCCTCCCATCTGTTGGTAGACTTCTGTTTACTTCCATATCTTGGCTATTGTAATACTGTGCAATGCAGATTTGCCTGCCTGTGTCTTTCCAATTCTCTCTTCTTAGATTATAGGTGGAGGAGTGGGCCTGCTGGATCATATGGTAGCTCAATGTTTACCTTTTTAAGGCACCTCCATTCTGTTCTCATTGGTGGTCCTTTCCAACTTACGTCCCACTTGAAGTTGAGGGTAGGCATTTCTCCACAACACCTTCAGCATTTATTGTTTGTAGTTTTCTTGCTGATGGTTATTCTGACAAGTGTGAGCTGATACCTCTTTGTGGTTGAATTCGCATGTGCCTCATAATCCGTTGAAATTGAGCTTGAAGGCATGTCCTTTTTATTTTTCAAGCTGTGATTACCCCTTAGTTCTTCAAAGTGTTCTCTTAAAGTATCTGTCACATTTTGAAGTGTTTTGGCCATTACCTCCCTGAAGACATGTTGAGGGCAGGTTTCATTTACAGTTCTGCAGTACTTGTTCCTATGAAATGACCATTAGCACAGGCTTTAAAACTGCTTTTGCAGGTAACTGCCAGAGGGCGGCAGCCTTTCTATGTTCCCCACCCTGTTAACTAGGGAAAAGCCCTTGCGGCCTGTGGTGTTTCTCGGTTATAGAGTGGAGTGTGCCCGGAGAAACCCACACAAGCTGATGTCTCCTTACTTTTGTTGGATATTTAAATTTAATTTTTATTTTTTATTGGAGTAATTTTCCACTGTGTACGTGGACCACTTCTTCTTTGTGCATTCCTCGGTTGATGGACATTTTCATTGCTTCCAAGTGTTGGCTATGGTAAATATTGTTGGAGTGCAGGATTGCCAGCCTGTGACTTTTTGATTCTCATTTTCTCAGGTGATAGGCCCAGCAGTGGGTGTGATTGACTGACTGGTAGCACCGTTTTTCCCTTTCCAAGCACCTTCTTTGTGTTTTCATTCCTGGCACTTAGCACGTCCGCCTTAGAATCGAGGGTACACATTTCTCCTCAATCGCTTCAGCATTTATTGTTTGCAGCATTTATGCTAATGGCCCTACTGGCTCCTGTGAGCTGATAGGGTTTTGTAATTTGGGTTTGCATGTCTTTGAAAATTCGTAAAACTCATCATTTTTCTCCGCGGTTTTCTTTTCTGTTAAAAAAAGGAAACAATTGGGAGTACAATATAACTCTTGATATTGTCTTCTTGGAAGGCTGCCCTCTTTTGAATTTTTTGTTCGATCTTCACCTCAGACTTTTTTTAGAGAGCAGGTGTCATTTACCAAACTGCAAGTTTGGTGAATATTTAGTGACCTTTAGCAAGGGTTTTAAATCTCCTGTTGTGGGAAGTGGCCTGAAGCAGGCAGCATTTCTCCATTCCCAAATCTGGGTAATAGGGCAGCAGAGCCTTTCTGGAAGTCGTGTTCCTAGGTTGTAAATTACATTGGAATGTGCATGGAGAAAGCCCCATAAGTTTATGTCTCATTATTTCTTCTTGGTTTTAATTTTTTTTTAATTGGGGTAAAGCTTAGAATATTGTTTGTCCTAGGTGAACACAATCTGGTTCATTTGTACATTATATATATCTATTCAAGTACAGATCCTCTTCCCATGTAAAATGTTAACAGAGGGTTACGCAGACCTCCCTTGCTATATGGTCGGTCTTTTTGAGATATGTATATAATATGAGTTTGTATACATATAGTAACACTAATCTTAACTTATCTATTCCCCCCACCTTTCGTTTTAGATGAGCATAGTTTGTTTTCTAATTCTGTGAGTGTCTTTCTCTGCGGAAATATGTTCATTTGTGTCAGTTATTAGATAACGCCTATAAGTGATATCATAGAATACAGGTCTTTTGCTTTCCAACTTACCTCATCTTTCGTGATTATCTCCAGACTCATTTGTGGTGCCTCAAAGAGAAATGGTTCATTGTCTTCCATGGCTAATATTCCATTGTGTATATGGACCACTTCTTCTTTATCCATTTACCTGTCGTTGGACATTTTGATTGCTTCACTGTCTTGGATATTGTGAATAAGGCTGCACTGCAGCTTTTGCGGCCTGTGTCTTCTCGATTCTTGTCTTCTCAGGTGAGAGGTCCAATGGTGCCCCTGCTGGATTGAATGGTACCTCCATTTTTACTTTTAAACACAGCTGCTTTCTGTTCTCACTATTGGCTGTTACCCCTTTATGTCTCACCAGCAGGTAGAGGGTACACAGTTCTCTAAAACCCCTTCAGCATTTATTGTTTGTAGACATTTTGCTGATGGTCAGTCGACTGGTGTAAGTTGAAACTTTTTGTAGATTAGTTACCATGCGTCTAACACTCCCTGAGGTTGAGCTTTTATCCATTTTCCTTTTTTTAAAAAGAGTGTAAGTAAAACTTAACTCTTCATAATCTCTTCTTGAAACATTTGCCTGTTTTGAATTTTTTTGTCCATTCTCTACTTCAGCACAAATTTTTAGGGGAAGTTTCCTTTACAGCCCTGAGTCCTTGTGAATGTTAAGTGACCATTAGCTGTGACTTTAAAGCTGCTCTTGCAGGAAACGGCCACAAGGTGGCAGCATTTCTCCTTTACCAAATTTGGTTACTAGGGAAACAGAGCCTTAATGGAAGTGGTGTTCTAGGTTGTATATTAGAATGGAAAATGCCAGGAAAAAGCCCTTTAAGTTTATGTCTCATTACTTCTTGTCCATATTTGTAATTTACTTTTAATTTTTTATCCCAGCAAATTTGATTACAATGGTTTGTTTGTTCTAGGTGTGCAAGATGTGGTTCTTTCACACATATACAGGTATCTATTCTTCCTCGCATCCTTTTCCCATGTAGGTTATGACACAATGTTGAGTAGTCTTCTCCTGGTCTTCCGTACGTCTTTCCTGGTTATATATTTCACATGGTTTGTATATCTCTGTTAACCCCAATATGGTAATGTATCCAATCCTCATCCCTTTCTATTTGGTGAACCATAAGTTTTTTAATGAATCTGTGATTGCCTTTCTCTGTGGAAGTATCTTCATTGGTATCAATTTTTAAGTAACTCCTAAAAGTGATATGATAGGATATGTGGCTTTTGCTTTCTCACTTACTACAGGTGGCGTGATTACGTCTAGACTCATCTACGGTGCTGCAAATGGCATTGTTTCATTTTTTTCACTAGCGAATATTCCAGTTGTACATGGAGGAGTTCTTCTTTGTCCTCCCATCTGTTGGTAGACTTCTGTTTACTTCCATATCTTGGCTATTGTAATACTGTGCAATGCAGATTTGCCTGCCTGTGTCTTTCCAATTCTCTCTTCTTAGATTATAGGTGGAGGAGTGGGCCTGCTGGATCATATGGTAGCTCAATGTTTACCTTTTTAAGGCACCTCCATTCTGTTCTCATTGGTGGTCCTTTCCAACTTACGTCCCACTTGAAGTTGAGGGTAGGCATTTCTCCACAACACCTTCAGCATTTATTGTTTGTAGTTTTCTTGCTGATGGTTATTCTGACAAGTGTGAGCTGATACCTCTTTGTGGTTGAATTCGCATGTGCCTCATAATCCGTTGAAATTGAGCTTGAAGGCATGTCCTTTTTATTTTTCAAGCTGTGATTACCCCTTAGTTCTTCAAAGTGTTCTCTTAAAGTATCTGTCACATTTTGAAGTGTTTTGGCCATTACCTCCCTGAAGACATGTTGAGGGCAGGTTTCATTTACAGTTCTGCAGTACTTGTTCCTATGAAATGACCATTAGCACAGGCTTTAAAACTGCTTTTGCAGGTAACTGCCAGAGGGCGGCAGCCTTTCTATGTTCCCCACCCTGTTAACTAGGGAAAAGCCCTTGCGGCCTGTGGTGTTTCTCGGTTATAGAGTGGAGTGTGCCCAGAGAAACCCACACAAGCTGATGTCTCCTTACTTTTGTTGGATATTTAAATTTAATTTTTATTTTTTATTGGAGTAATTTTCCACTGTGTACGTGGACCACTTCTTCTTTGTGCATTCCTCGGTTGATGGACATTTTCATTGCTTCCAAGTGTTGGCTATGGTAAATATTGTTGGAGTGCAGGATTGCCAGCCTGTGACTTTTTGATTCTCATTTTCTCAGGTGATAGGCCCAGCAGTGGGTGTGATTGACTGACTGGTAGCACCGTTTTTCCCTTTCCAAGCACCTTCTTTGTGTTTTCATTCCTGGCACTTAGCACGTCCGCCTTAGAATCGAGGGTACACATTTCTCCTCAATCGCTTCAGCATTTATTGTTTGCAGCATTTATGCTAATGGCCCTACTGGCTCCTGTGAGCTGATAGGGTTTTGTAATTTGGGTTTGCATGTCTTTGAAAATTCGTAAAACTCATCATTTTTCTCCGCGGTTTTCTTTTCTGTTTAAAAAAGGAAACAATTGGGAGTACAATATAACTCTTGATATTGTCTTCTTGGAAGGCTGCCCTCTTTTGAATTTTTTGTTCGATCTTCACCTCAGACTTTTTTTAGAGAGCAGGTGTCATTTACCAAACTGCAAGTTTGGTGAATATTTAGTGACCTTTAGCAAGGGTTTTAAATCTCCTGTTGTGGGAAGTGGCCTGAAGCAGGCAGCATTTCTCCATTCCCAAATCTGGGTAATAGGGCAGCAGAGCCTTTCTGGAAGTCGTGTTCCTAGGTTGTAAATTACATTGGAATGTGCATGGAGAAAGCCCCATAAGTTTATGTCTCATTATTTCTTCTTGGTTTTAATTTTTTTTTAATTGGGGTAAAGCTTAGAATATTGTTTGTCCTAGGTGAACACAATCTGGTTCATTTGTACATTATATATATCTATTCAAGTACAGATCCTCTTCCCATGTAAAATGTTAACAGAGGGTTACGCAGACCTCCCTTGCTATATGGTCGGTCTTTTTGAGATATGTATATAATATGAGTTTGTATACATATAGTAACACTAATCTTAACTTATCTATTCCCCCCACCTTTCGTTTTAGATGAGCATAGTTTGTTTTCTAATTCTGTGAGTGTCTTTCTCTGCGGAAATATGTTCATTTGTGTCAGTTATTAGATAACGCCTATAAGTGATATCATAGAATACAGGTCTTTTGCTTTCCAACTTACCTCATCTTTCGTGATTATCTCCAGACTCATTTGTGGTGCCTCAAAGAGCAATGGTTCATTGTCTTCCATGGCTAATATTCCATTGTGTATATGGACCACTTCTTCTTTATCCATTTACCTGTTGTTGGACATTTTGATTGCTTCACTGTCTTGGATATTGTGAATAAGGCTGCACTGCAGCTTTTGCGGCCTGTGTCTTCTCGATTCTTGTCTTCTCAGGTGAGAGGTCCAATGGTGCCCCTGCTGGATTGAATGGTACCTCCATTTTTACTTTTAAACACAGCTGCTTTCTGTTCTCACTATTGGCTGTTACCCCTTTATGTCTCACCAGCAGGTAGAGGGTACACAGTTCTCTAAAACCCCTTCAGCATTTATTGTTTGTAGACATTTTGCTGATGGTCAGTCGACTGGTGTAAGTTGAAACTTTTTGTCAATTAGTTACCATGCGTCTAACACTCCCTGAGGTTGAGCTTTTATCCATTTTCCTTTTTTTAAAAAGAGTGTAAGTAAAACTTAACTCTTCATAATCTCTTCTTGAAACATTTGCCTGTTTTGAATTTTTTTGTCCATTCTCTACTTCAGCACAAATTTTTAGGGCAAGTTTCCTTTACAGCCCTGAGTCCTTGTGAATGTTAAGTGACCATTAGCTGTGACTTTAAAGCTGCTCTTGCAGGAAACGGCCACAAGGTGGCAGCATTTCTCCTTTACCAAATTTGGTTACTAGGGAAACAGAGCCTTAATGGAAGTGGTGTTCTAGGTTGTATATTAGAATGGAAAATGCCAGGAAAAAGCCCTTTAAGTTTATGTCTCATTACTTCTTGTCCATATTTGTAATTTACTTTTAATTTTTTATCCCAGCAAATTTGATTACAATGGTTTGTTTGTTCTAGGTGTGCAAGATGTGGTTCTTTCACACATATACAGGTATCTATTCTTCCTCGCATCCTTTTCCCATGTAGGTTATGACACAATGTTGAGTAGTCTTCTCCTGGTCTTCCGTACGTCTTTCCTGGTTATATATTTCACATGGTTTGTATATCTCTGTTAACCCCAATATGGTAATGTATCCAATCCTCATCCCTTTCTATTTGGTGAACCATAAGTTTTTTAATGAATCTGTGATTGCCTTTCTCTGTGGAAATATCTTCATTGGTATCAATTTTTAAGTAACTCCTAAAAGTGATATGATAGGATATGTGGCTTTTGCTTTCTCACTTACTACAGGTGGCGTGATTACGTCTAGACTCATCTACGGTGCTGCAAATGGCATTGTTTCATTTTTTTCACTAGCGAATATTCCAGTTGTACATGGAGGAGTTCTTCTTTGTCCTCCCATCTGTTGGTAGACTTCTGTTTACTTCCATATCTTGGCTATTGTAATACTGTGCAATGCAGATTTGCCTGCCTGTGTCTTTCCAATTCTCTCTTCTTAGATTATAGGTGGAGGAGTGGGCCTGCTGGATCATATGGTAGCTCAATGTTTACCTTTTTAAGGCACCTCCATTCTGTTCTCATTGGTGGTCCTTTCCAACTTACGTCCCACTTGAAGTTGAGGGTAGGCATTTCTCCACAACACCTTCAGCATTTATTGTTTGTAGTTTTCTTGCTGATGGTTATTCTGACAAGTGTGAGCTGATACCTCTTTGTGGTTGAATTCGCATGTGCCTCATAATCCGTTGAAATTGAGCTTGAAGGCATGTCCTTTTTATTTTTCAAGCTGTGATTACCCCTTAGTTCTTCAAAGTGTTCTCTTAAAGTATCTGTCACATTTTGAAGTGTTTTGGCCATTACCTCCCTGAAGACATGTTGAGGGCAGGTTTCATTTACAGTTCTGCAGTACTTGTTCCTATGAAATGACCATTAGCACAGGCTTTAAAACTGCTTTTGCAGGTAACTGCCAGAGGGCGGCAGCCTTTCTATGTTCCCCACCCTGTTAACTAGGGAAAAGCCCTTGCGGCCTGTGGTGTTTCTCGGTTATAGAGTGGAGTGTGCCCGGAGAAACCCACACAAGCTGATGTCTCCTTACTTTTGTTGGATATTTAAATTTAATTTTTATTTTTTATTGGAGTAATTTTCCACTGTGTACGTGGACCACTTCTTCTTTGTGCATTCCTCGGTTGATGGACATTTTCATTGCTTCCAAGTGTTGGCTATGGTAAATATTGTTGGAGTGCAGGATTGCCAGCCTGTGACTTTTTGATTCTCATTTTCTCAGGTGATAGGCCCAGCAGTGGGTGTGATTGACTGACTGGTAGCACCGTTTTTCCCTTTCCAAGCACCTTCTTTGTGTTTTCATTCCTGGCACTTAGCACGTCCGCCTTAGAATCGAGGGTACACATTTCTCCTCAATCGCTTCAGCATTTATTGTTTGCAGCATTTATGCTAATGGCCCTACTGGCTCCTGTGAGCTGATAGGGTTTTGTAATTTGGGTTTGCATGTCTTTGAAAATTCGTAAAACTCATCATTTTTCTCCGCGGTTTTCTTTTCTGTTAAAAAAAGGAAACAATTGGGAGTACAATATAACTCTTGATATTGTCTTCTTGGAAGGCTGCCCTCTTTTGAATTTTTTGTTCGATCTTCACCTCAGACTTTTTTTAGAGAGCAGGTGTCATTTACCAAACTGCAAGTTTGGTGAATATTTAGTGACCTTTAGCAAGGGTTTTAAATCTCCTGTTGTGGGAAGTGGCCTGAAGCAGGCAGCATTTCTCCATTCCCAAATCTGGGTAATAGGGCAGCAGAGCCTTTCTGGAAGTCGTGTTCCTAGGTTGTAAATTACATTGGAATGTGCATGGAGAAAGCCCCATAAGTTTATGTCTCATTATTTCTTCTTGGTTTTAATTTTTTTTTAATTGGGGTAAAGCTTAGAATATTGTTTGTCCTAGGTGAACACAATCTGGTTCATTTGTACATTATATATATCTATTCAAGTACAGATCCTCTTCCCATGTAAAATGTTAACAGAGGGTTACGCAGACCTCCCTTGCTATATGGTCGGTCTTTTTGAGATATGTATATAATATGAGTTTGTATACATATAGTAACACTAATCTTAACTTATCTATTCCCCCCACCTTTCGTTTTAGATGAGCATAGTTTGTTTTCTAATTCTGTGAGTGTCTTTCTCTGCGGAAATATGTTCATTTGTGTCAGTTATTAGATAACGCCTATAAGTGATATCATAGAATACAGGTCTTTTGCTTTCCAACTTACCTCATCTTTCGTGATTATCTCCAGACTCATTTGTGGTGCCTCAAAGAGAAATGGTTCATTGTCTTCCATGGCTAATATTCCATTGTGTATATGGACCACTTCTTCTTTATCCATTTACCTGTCGTTGGACATTTTGATTGCTTCACTGTCTTGGATATTGTGAATAAGGCTGCACTGCAGCTTTTGCGGCCTGTGTCTTCTCGATTCTTGTCTTCTCAGGTGAGAGGTCCAATGGTGCCCCTGCTGGATTGAATGGTACCTCCATTTTTACTTTTAAACACAGCTGCTTTCTGTTCTCACTATTGGCTGTTACCCCTTTATGTCTCACCAGCAGGTAGAGGGTACACAGTTCTCTAAAACCCCTTCAGCATTTATTGTTTGTAGACATTTTGCTGATGGTCAGTCGACTGGTGTAAGTTGAAACTTTTTGTAGATTAGTTACCATGCGTCTAACACTCCCTGAGGTTGAGCTTTTATCCATTTTCCTTTTTTTAAAAAGAGTGTAAGTAAAACTTAACTCTTCATAATCTCTTCTTGAAACATTTGCCTGTTTTGAATTTTTTTGTCCATTCTCTACTTCAGCACAAATTTTTAGGGGAAGTTTCCTTTACAGCCCTGAGTCCTTGTGAATGTTAAGTGACCATTAGCTGTGACTTTAAAGCTGCTCTTGCAGGAAACGGCCACAAGGTGGCAGCATTTCTCCTTTACCAAATTTGGTTACTAGGGAAACAGAGCCTTAATGGAAGTGGTGTTCTAGGTTGTATATTAGAATGGAAAATGCCAGGAAAAAGCCCTTTAAGTTTATGTCTCATTACTTCTTGTCCATATTTGTAATTTACTTTTAATTTTTTATCCCAGCAAATTTGATTACAATGGTTTGTTTGTTCTAGGTGTGCAAGATGTGGTTCTTTCACACATATACAGGTATCTATTCTTCCTCGCATCCTTTTCCCATGTAGGTTATGACACAATGTTGAGTAGTCTTCTCCTGGTCTTCCGTACGTCTTTCCTGGTTATATATTTCACATGGTTTGTATATCTCTGTTAACCCCAATATGGTAATGTATCCAATCCTCATCCCTTTCTATTTGGTGAACCATAAGTTTTTTAATGAATCTGTGATTGCCTTTCTCTGTGGAAGTATCTTCATTGGTATCAATTTTTAAGTAACTCCTAAAAGTGATATGATAGGATATGTGGCTTTTGCTTTCTCACTTACTACAGGTGGCGTGATTACGTCTAGACTCATCTACGGTGCTGCAAATGGCATTGTTTCATTTTTTTCACTAGCGAATATTCCAGTTGTACATGGAGGAGTTCTTCTTTGTCCTCCCATCTGTTGGTAGACTTCTGTTTACTTCCATATCTTGGCTATTGTAATACTGTGCAATGCAGATTTGCCTGCCTGTGTCTTTCCAATTCTCTCTTCTTAGATTATAGGTGGAGGAGTGGGCCTGCTGGATCATATGGTAGCTCAATGTTTACCTTTTTAAGGCACCTCCATTCTGTTCTCATTGGTGGTCCTTTCCAACTTACGTCCCACTTGAAGTTGAGGGTAGGCATTTCTCCACAACACCTTCAGCATTTATTGTTTGTAGTTTTCTTGCTGATGGTTATTCTGACAAGTGTGAGCTGATACCTCTTTGTGGTTGAATTCGCATGTGCCTCATAATCCGTTGAAATTGAGCTTGAAGGCATGTCCTTTTTATTTTTCAAGCTGTGATTACCCCTTAGTTCTTCAAAGTGTTCTCTTAAAGTATCTGTCACATTTTGAAGTGTTTTGGCCATTACCTCCCTGAAGACATGTTGAGGGCAGGTTTCATTTACAGTTCTGCAGTACTTGTTCCTATGAAATGACCATTAGCACAGGCTTTAAAACTGCTTTTGCAGGTAACTGCCAGAGGGCGGCAGCCTTTCTATGTTCCCCACCCTGTTAACTAGGGAAAAGCCCTTGCGGCCTGTGGTGTTTCTCGGTTATAGAGTGGAGTGTGCCCAGAGAAACCCACACAAGCTGATGTCTCCTTACTTTTGTTGGATATTTAAATTTAATTTTTATTTTTTATTGGAGTAATTTTCCACTGTGTACGTGGACCACTTCTTCTTTGTGCATTCCTCGGTTGATGGACATTTTCATTGCTTCCAAGTGTTGGCTATGGTAAATATTGTTGGAGTGCAGGATTGCCAGCCTGTGACTTTTTGATTCTCATTTTCTCAGGTGATAGGCCCAGCAGTGGGTGTGATTGACTGACTGGTAGCACCGTTTTTCCCTTTCCAAGCACCTTCTTTGTGTTTTCATTCCTGGCACTTAGCACGTCCGCCTTAGAATCGAGGGTACACATTTCTCCTCAATCGCTTCAGCATTTATTGTTTGCAGCATTTATGCTAATGGCCCTACTGGCTCCTGTGAGCTGATAGGGTTTTGTAATTTGGGTTTGCATGTCTTTGAAAATTCGTAAAACTCATCATTTTTCTCCGCGGTTTTCTTTTCTGTTTAAAAAAGGAAACAATTGGGAGTACAATATAACTCTTGATATTGTCTTCTTGGAAGGCTGCCCTCTTTTGAATTTTTTGTTCGATCTTCACCTCAGACTTTTTTTAGAGAGCAGGTGTCATTTACCAAACTGCAAGTTTGGTGAATATTTAGTGACCTTTAGCAAGGGTTTTAAATCTCCTGTTGTGGGAAGTGGCCTGAAGCAGGCAGCATTTCTCCATTCCCAAATCTGGGTAATAGGGCAGCAGAGCCTTTCTGGAAGTCGTGTTCCTAGGTTGTAAATTACATTGGAATGTGCATGGAGAAAGCCCCATAAGTTTATGTCTCATTATTTCTTCTTGGTTTTAATTTTTTTTTAATTGGGGTAAAGCTTAGAATATTGTTTGTCCTAGGTGAACACAATCTGGTTCATTTGTACATTATATATATCTATTCAAGTACAGATCCTCTTCCCATGTAAAATGTTAACAGAGGGTTACGCAGACCTCCCTTGCTATATGGTCGGTCTTTTTGAGATATGTATATAATATGAGTTTGTATACATATAGTAACACTAATCTTAACTTATCTATTCCCCCCACCTTTCGTTTTAGATGAGCATAGTTTGTTTTCTAATTCTGTGAGTGTCTTTCTCTGCGGAAATATGTTCATTTGTGTCAGTTATTAGATAACGCCTATAAGTGATATCATAGAATACAGGTCTTTTGCTTTCCAACTTACCTCATCTTTCGTGATTATCTCCAGACTCATTTGTGGTGCCTCAAAGAGCAATGGTTCATTGTCTTCCATGGCTAATATTCCATTGTGTATATGGACCACTTCTTCTTTATCCATTTACCTGTCGTTGGACATTTTGATTGCTTCACTGTCTTGGATATTGTGAATAAGGCTGCACTGCAGCTTTTGCGGCCTGTGTCTTCTCGATTCTTGTCTTCTCAGGTGAGAGGTCCAATGGTGCCCCTGCTGGATTGAATGGTACCTCCATTTTTACTTTTAAACACAGCTGCTTTCTGTTCTCACTATTGGCTGTTACCCCTTTATGTCTCACCAGCAGGTAGAGGGTACACAGTTCTCTAAAACCCCTTCAGCATTTATTGTTTGTAGACATTTTGCTGATGGTCAGTCGACTGGTGTAAGTTGAAACTTTTTGTAGATTAGTTACCATGCGTCTAACACTCCCTGAGGTTGAGCTTTTATCCATTTTCCTTTTTTTAAAAAGAGTGTAAGTAAAACTTAACTCTTCATAATCTCTTCTTGAAACATTTGCCTGTTTTGAATTTTTTTGTCCATTCTCTACTTCAGCACAAATTTTTAGGGCAAGTTTCCTTTACAGCCCTGAGTCCTTGTGAATGTTAAGTGACCATTAGCTGTGACTTTAAAGCTGCTCTTGCAGGAAACGGCCACAAGGTGGCAGCATTTCTCCTTTACCAAATTTGGTTACTAGGGAAACAGAGCCTTAATGGAAGTGGTGTTCTAGGTTGTATATTAGAATGGAAAATGCCAGGAAAAAGCCCTTTAAGTTTATGTCTCATTACTTCTTGTCCATATTTGTAATTTACTTTTAATTTTTTATCCCAGCAAATTTGATTACAATGGTTTGTTTGTTCTAGGTGTGCAAGATGTGGTTCTTTCACACATATACAGGTATCTATTCTTCCTCGCATCCTTTTCCCATGTAGGTTATGACACAATGTTGAGTAGTCTTCTCCTGGTCTTCCGTACGTCTTTCCTGGTTATATATTTCACATGGTTTGTATATCTCTGTTAACCCCAATATGGTAATGTATCCAATCCTCATCCCTTTCTATTTGGTGAACCATAAGTTTTTTAATGAATCTGTGATTGCCTTTCTCTGTGGAAATATCTTCATTGGTATCAATTTTTAAGTAACTCCTAAAAGTGATATGATAGGATATGTGGCTTTTGCTTTCTCACTTACTACAGGTGGCGTGATTACGTCTAGACTCATCTACGGTGCTGCAAATGGCATTGTTTCATTTTTTTCACTAGCGAATATTCCAGTTGTACATGGAGGAGTTCTTCTTTGTCCTCCCATCTGTTGGTAGACTTCTGTTTACTTCCATATCTTGGCTATTGTAATACTGTGCAATGCAGATTTGCCTGCCTGTGTCTTTCCAATTCTCTCTTCTTAGATTATAGGTGGAGGAGTGGGCCTGCTGGATCATATGGTAGCTCAATGTTTACCTTTTTAAGGCACCTCCATTCTGTTCTCATTGGTGGTCCTTTCCAACTTACGTCCCACTTGAAGTTGAGGGTAGGCATTTCTCCACAACACCTTCAGCATTTATTGTTTGTAGTTTTCTTGCTGATGGTTATTCTGACAAGTGTGAGCTGATACCTCTTTGTGGTTGAATTCGCATGTGCCTCATAATCCGTTGAAATTGAGCTTGAAGGCATGTCCTTTTTATTTTTCAAGCTGTGATTACCCCTTAGTTCTTCAAAGTGTTCTCTTAAAGTATCTGTCACATTTTGAAGTGTTTTGGCCATTACCTCCCTGAAGACATGTTGAGGGCAGGTTTCATTTACAGTTCTGCAGTACTTGTTCCTATGAAATGACCATTAGCACAGGCTTTAAAACTGCTTTTGCAGGTAACTGCCAGAGGGCGGCAGCCTTTCTATGTTCCCCACCCTGTTAACTAGGGAAAAGCCCTTGCGGCCTGTGGTGTTTCTCGGTTATAGAGTGGAGTGTGCCCGGAGAAACCCACACAAGCTGATGTCTCCTTACTTTTGTTGGATATTTAAATTTAATTTTTATTTTTTATTGGAGTAATTTTCCACTGTGTACGTGGACCACTTCTTCTTTGTGCATTCCTCGGTTGATGGACATTTTCATTGCTTCCAAGTGTTGGCTATGGTAAATATTGTTGGAGTGCAGGATTGCCAGCCTGTGACTTTTTGATTCTCATTTTCTCAGGTGATAGGCCCAGCAGTGGGTGTGATTGACTGACTGGTAGCACCGTTTTTCCCTTTCCAAGCACCTTCTTTGTGTTTTCATTCCTGGCACTTAGCACGTCCGCCTTAGAATCGACGGTACACATTTCTCCTCAATCGCTTCAGCATTTATTGTTTGCAGCATTTATGCTAATGGCCCTACTGGCTCCTGTGAGCTGATAGGGTTTTGTAATTTGGGTTTGCATGTCTTTGAAAATTCGTAAAACTCATCATTTTTCTCCGCGGTTTTCTTTTCTGTTAAAAAAAGGAAACAATTGGGAGTACAATATAACTCTTGATATTGTCTTCTTGGAAGGCTGCCCTCTTTTGAATTTTTTGTTCGATCTTCACCTCAGACTTTTTTTAGAGAGCAGGTGTCATTTACCAAACTGCAAGTTTGGTGAATATTTAGTGACCTTTAGCAAGGGTTTTAAATCTCCTGTTGTGGGAAGTGGCCTGAAGCAGGCAGCATTTCTCCATTCCCAAATCTGGGTAATAGGGCAGCAGAGCCTTTCTGGAAGTCGTGTTCCTAGGTTGTAAATTACATTGGAATGTGCATGGAGAAAGCCCCATAAGTTTATGTCTCATTATTTCTTCTTGGTTTTAATTTTTTTTTAATTGGGGTAAAGCTTAGAATATTGTTTGTCCTAGGTGAACACAATCTGGTTCATTTGTACATTATATATATCTATTCAAGTACAGATCCTCTTCCCATGTAAAATGTTAACAGAGGGTTCCGCAGACCTCCCTTGCTATATGGTCGGTCTTTTTGAGATATGTATATAATATGAGTTTGTATACATATAGTAACACTAATCTTAACTTATCTATTCCCCCCACCTTTCGTTTTAGATGAGCATAGTTTGTTTTCTAATTCTGTGAGTGTCTTTCTCTGCGGAAATATGTTCATTTGTGTCAGTTATTAGATAACGCCTATAAGTGATATCATAGAATACAGGTCTTTTGCTTTCCAACTTACCTCATCTTTCGTGATTATCTCCAGACTCATTTGTGGTGCCTCAAAGAGAAATGGTTCATTGTCTTCCATGGCTAATATTCCATTGTGTATATGGACCACTTCTTCTTTATCCATTTACCTGTCGTTGGACATTTTGATTGCTTCACTGTCTTGGATATTGTGAATAAGGCTGCACTGCAGCTTTTGCGGCCTGTGTCTTCTCGATTCTTGTCTTCTCAGGTGAGAGGTCCAATGGTGCCCCTGCTGGATTGAATGGTACCTCCATTTTTACTTTTAAACACAGCTGCTTTCTGTTCTCACTATTGGCTGTTACCCCTTTATGTCTCACCAGCAGGTAGAGGGTACACAGTTCTCTAAAACCCCTTCAGCATTTATTGTTTGTAGACATTTTGCTGATGGTCAGTCGACTGGTGTAAGTTGAAACTTTTTGTAGATTAGTTACCATGCGTCTAACACTCCCTGAGGTTGAGCTTTTATCCATTTTCCTTTTTTTAAAAAGAGTGTAAGTAAAACTTAACTCTTCATAATCTCTTCTTGAAACATTTGCCTGTTTTGAATTTTTTTGTCCATTCTCTACTTCAGCACAAATTTTTAGGGGAAGTTTCCTTTACAGCCCTGAGTCCTTGTGAATGTTAAGTGACCATTAGCTGTGACTTTAAAGCTGCTCTTGCAGGAAACGGCCACAAGGTGGCAGCATTTCTCCTTTACCAAATTTGGTTACTAGGGAAACAGAGCCTTAATGGAAGTGGTGTTCTAGGTTGTATATTAGAATGGAAAATGCCAGGAAAAAGCCCTTTAAGTTTATGTCTCATTACTTCTTGTCCATATTTGTAATTTACTTTTAATTTTTTATCCCAGCAAATTTGATTACAATGGTTTGTTTGTTCTAGGTGTGCAAGATGTGGTTCTTTCACACATATACAGGTATCTATTCTTCCTCGCATCCTTTTCCCATGTAGGTTATGACACAATGTTGAGTAGTCTTCTCCTGGTCTTCCGTACGTCTTTCCTGGTTATATATTTCACATGGTTTGTATATCTCTGTTAACCCCAATATGGTAATGTATCCAATCCTCATCCCTTTCTATTTGGTGAACCATAAGTTTTTTAATGAATCTGTGATTGCCTTTCTCTGTGGAAATATCTTCATTGGTATCAATTTTTAAGTAACTCCTAAAAGTGATATGATAGGATATGTGGCTTTTGCTTTCTCACTTACTACAGGTGGCGTGATTACGTCTAGACTCATCTACGGTGCTGCAAATGGCATTGTTTCATTTTTTTCACTAGCGAATATTCCAGTTGTACATGGAGGAGTTCTTCTTTGTCCTCCCATCTGTTGGTAGACTTCTGTTTACTTCCATATCTTGGCTATTGTAATACTGTGCAATGCAGATTTGCCTGCCTGTGTCTTTCCAATTCTCTCTTCTTAGATTATAGGTGGAGGAGTGGGCCTGCTGGATCATATGGTAGCTCAATGTTTACCTTTTTAAGGCACCTCCATTCTGTTCTCATTGGTGGTCCTTTCCAACTTACGTCCCACTTGAAGTTGAGGGTAGGCATTTCTCCACAACACCTTCAGCATTTATTGTTTGTAGTTTTCTTGCTGATGGTTATTCTGACAAGTGTGAGCTGATACCTCTTTGTGGTTGAATTCGCATGTGCCTCATAATCCGTTGAAATTGAGCTTGAAGGCATGTCCTTTTTATTTTTCAAGCTGTGATTACCCCTTAGTTCTTCAAAGTGTTCTCTTAAAGTATCTGTCACATTTTGAAGTGTTTTGGCCATTACCTCCCTGAAGACATGTTGAGGGCAGGTTTCATTTACAGTTCTGCAGTACTTGTTCCTATGAAATGACCATTAGCACAGGCTTTAAAACTGCTTTTGCAGGTAACTGCCAGAGGGCGGCAGCCTTTCTATGTTCCCCACCCTGTTAACTAGGGAAAAGCCCTTGCGGCCTGTGGTGTTTCTCGGTTATAGAGTGGAGTGTGCCCAGAGAAACCCACACAAGCTGATGTCTCCTTACTTTTGTTGGATATTTAAATTTAATTTTTATTTTTTATTGGAGTAATTTTCCACTGTGTACGTGGACCACTTCTTCTTTGTGCATTCCTCGGTTGATGGACATTTTCATTGCTTCCAAGTGTTGGCTATGGTAAATATTGTTGGAGTGCAGGATTGCCAGCCTGTGACTTTTTGATTCTCATTTTCTCAGGTGATAGGCCCAGCAGTGGGTGTGATTGACTGACTGGTAGCACCGTTTTTCCCTTTCCAAGCACCTTCTTTGTGTTTTCATTCCTGGCACTTAGCACGTCCGCCTTAGAATCGAGGGTACACATTTCTCCTCAATCGCTTCAGCATTTATTGTTTGCAGCATTTATGCTAATGGCCCTACTGGCTCCTGTGAGCTGATAGGGTTTTGTAATTTGGGTTTGCATGTCTTTGAAAATTCGTAAAACTCATCATTTTTCTCCGCGGTTTTCTTTTCTGTTAAAAAAAGGAAACAATTGGGAGTACAATATAACTCTTGATATTGTCTTCTTGGAAGGCTGCCCTCTTTTGAATTTTTTGTTCGATCTTCACCTCAGACTTTTTTTAGAGAGCAGGTGTCATTTACCAAACTGCAAGTTTGGTGAATATTTAGTGACCTTTAGCAAGGGTTTTAAATCTCCTGTTGTGGGAAGTGGCCTGAAGCAGGCAGCATTTCTCCATTCCCAAATCTGGGTAATAGGGGAGCAGAGCCTTTCTGGAAGTCGTGTTCCTAGGTTGTAAATTACATTGGAATGTGCATGGAGAAAGCCCCATAAGTTTATGTCTCATTATTTCTTCTTGGTTTTAATTTTTTTTTAATTGGGGTAAAGCTTAGAATATTGTTTGTCCTAGGTGAACACAATCTGGTTCATTTGTACATTATATATATCTATTCAAGTACAGATCCTCTTCCCATGTAAAATGTTAACAGAGGGTTACGCAGACCTCCCTTGCTATATGGTCGGTCTTTTTGAGATATGTATATAATATGAGTTTGTATACATATAGTAACACTAATCTTAACTTATCTATTCCCCCCACCTTTCGTTTTAGATGAGCATAGTTTGTTTTCTAATTCTGTGAGTGTCTTTCTCTGCGGAAATATGTTCATTTGTGTCAGTTATTAGATAACGCCTATAAGTGATATCATAGAATACAGGTCTTTTGCTTTCCAACTTACCTCATCTTTCGTGATTATCTCCAGACTCATTTGTGGTGCCTCAAAGAGAAATGGTTCATTGTCTTCCATGGCTAATATTCCATTGTGTATATGGACCACTTCTTCTTTATCCATTTACCTGTCGTTGGACATTTTGATTGCTTCACTGTCTTGGATATTGTGAATAAGGCTGCACTGCAGCTTTTGCGGCCTGTGTCTTCTCGATTCTTGTCTTCTCAGGTGAGAGGTCCAATGGTGCCCCTGCTGGATTGAATGGTACCTCCATTTTTACTTTTAAACACAGCTGCTTTCTGTTCTCACTATTGGCTCTTACCCCTTTATGTCTCACCAGCAGGTAGAGGGTACACAGTTCTCTAAAACCCCTTCAGCATTTATTGTTTGTAGACATTTTGCTGATGGTCAGTCGACTGGTGTAAGTTGAAACTTTTTGTAGATTAGTTACCATGCGTCTAACACTCCCTGAGGTTGAGCTTTTATCCATTTTCCTTTTTTTAAAAAGAGTGTAAGTAAAACTTAACTCTTCATAATCTCTTCTTGAAACATTTGCCTGTTTTGAATTTTTTTGTCCATTCTCTACTTCAGCACAAATTTTTAGGGGAAGTTTCCTTTACAGCCCTGAGTCCTTGTGAATGTTAAGTGACCATTAGCTGTGACTTTAAAGCTGCTCTTGCAGGAAACGGCCACAAGGTGGCAGCATTTCTCCTTTACCAAATTTGGTTACTAGGGAAACAGAGCCTTAATGGAAGTGGTGTTCTAGGTTGTATATTAGAATGGAAAATGCCAGGAAAAAGCCCTTTAAGTTTATGTCTCATTACTTCTTGTCCATATTTGTAATTTACTTTTAATTTTTTATCCCAGCAAATTTGATTACAATGGTTTGTTTGTTCTAGGTGTGCAAGATGTGGTTCTTTCACACATATACAGGTATCTATTCTTCCTCGCATCCTTTTCCCATGTAGGTTATGACACAATGTTGAGTAGTCTTCTCCTGGTCTTCCGTACGTCTTTCCTGGTTATATATTTCACATGGTTTGTATATCTCTGTTAACCCCAATATGGTAATGTATCCAATCCTCATCCCTTTCTATTTGGTGAACCATAAGTTTTTTAATGAATCTGTGATTGCCTTTCTCTGTGGAAGTATCTTCATTGGTATCAATTTTTAAGTAACTCCTAAAAGTGATATGATAGGATATGTGGCTTTTGCTTTCTCACTTACTACAGGTGGCGTGATTACGTCTAGACTCATCTACGGTGCTGCAAATGGCATTGTTTCATTTTTTTCACTAGCGAATATTCCAGTTGTACATGGAGGAGTTCTTCTTTGTCCTCCCATCTGTTGGTAGACTTCTGTTTACTTCCATATCTTGGCTATTGTAATACTGTGCAATGCAGATTTGCCTGCCTGTGTCTTTCCAATTCTCTCTTCTTAGATTATAGGTGGAGGAGTGGGCCTGCTGGATCATATGGTAGCTCAATGTTTACCTTTTTAAGGCACCTCCATTCTGTTCTCATTGGTGGTCCTTTCCAACTTACGTCCCACTTGAAGTTGAGGGTAGGCATTTCTCCACAACACCTTCAGCATTTATTGTTTGTAGTTTTCTTGCTGATGGTTATTCTGACAAGTGTGAGCTGATACCTCTTTGTGGTTGAATTCGCATGTGCCTCATAATCCGTTGAAATTGAGCTTGAAGGCATGTCCTTTTTATTTTTCAAGCTGTGATTACCCCTTAGTTCTTCAAAGTGTTCTCTTAAAGTATCTGTCACATTTTGAAGTGTTTTGGCCATTACCTCCCTGAAGACATGTTGAGGGCAGGTTTCATTTACAGTTCTGCAGTACTTGTTCCTATGAAATGACCATTAGCACAGGCTTTAAAACTGCTTTTGCAGGTAACTGCCAGAGGGCGGCAGCCTTTCTATGTTCCCCACCCTGTTAACTAGGGAAAAGCCCTTGCGGCCTGTGGTGTTTCTCGGTTATAGAGTGGAGTGTGCCCAGAGAAACCCACACAAGCTGATGTCTCCTTACTTTTGTTGGATATTTAAATTTAATTTTTATTTTTTATTGGAGTAATTTTCCACTGTGTACGTGGACCACTTCTTCTTTGTGCATTCCTCGGTTGATGGACATTTTCATTGCTTCCAAGTGTTGGCTATGGTAAATATTGTTGGAGTGCAGGATTGCCAGCCTGTGACTTTTTGATTCTCATTTTCTCAGGTGATAGGCCCAGCAGTGGGTGTGATTGACTGACTGGTAGCACCGTTTTTCCCTTTCCAAGCACCTTCTTTGTGTTTTCATTCCTGGCACTTAGCACGTCCGCCTTTGAATCGAGGGTACACATTTCTCCTCAATCGCTTCAGCATTTATTGTTTGCAGCATTTATGCTAATGGCCCTACTGGCTCCTGTGAGCTGATAGGGTTTTGTAATTTGGGTTTGCATGTCTTTGAAAATTCGTAAAACTCATCATTTTTCTCCGCGGTTTTCTTTTCTGTTTAAAAAAGGAAACAATTGGGAGTACAATATTACTCTTGATATTGTCTTCTTGGAAGGCTGCCCTCTTTTGAATTTTTTGTTCGATCTTCACCTCAGACTTTTTTTAGAGAGCAGGTGTCATTTACCAAACTGCAAGTTTGGTGAATATTTAGTGACCTTTAGCAAGGGTTTTAAATCTCCTGTTGTGGGAAGTGGCCTGAAGCAGGCAGCATTTCTCCATTCCCAAATCTGGGTAATAGGGCAGCAGAGCCTTTCTGGAAGTCGTGTTCCTAGGTTGTAAATTACATTGGAATGTGCATGGAGAAAGCCCCATAAGTTTATGTCTCATTATTTCTTCTTGGTTTTAATTTTTTTTTAATTGGGGTAAAGCTTAGAATATTGTTTGTCCTAGGTGAACACAATCTGGTTCATTTGTACATTATATATATCTATTCAAGTACAGATCCTCTTCCCATGTAAAATGTTAACAGAGGGTTACGCAGACCTCCCTTGCTATATGGTCGGTCTTTTTGAGATATGTATATAATATGAGTTTGTATACATATAGTAACACTAATCTTAACTTATCTATTCCCCCCACCTTTCATTTTAGATGAGCATAGTTTGTTTTCTAATTCTGTGAGTGTCTTTCTCTGCGGAAATATGTTCATTTGTGTCAGTTATTAGATAACGCCTATAAGTGATATCATAGAATACAGGTCTTTTGCTTTCCAACTTACCTCATCTTTCGTGATTATCTCCAGACTCATTTGTGGTGCCTCAAAGAGAAATGGTTCATTGTCTTCCATGGCTAATATTCCATTGTGTATATGGACCACTTCTTCTTTATCCATTTACCTGTCGTTGGACTTTTTGATTGCTTCACTGTCTTGGATATTGTGAATAAGGCTGCACTGAAGCTTTTGCGGCCTGTGTCTTCTCGATTCTTGTCTTCTCAGGTGAGAGGTCCAATGGTGCCCCTGCTGGATTGAATGGTACCTCCATTTTTACTTTTAAACACAGCTGCTTTCTGTTCTCACTATTGGCTGTTACCCCTTTATGTCTCACCAGCAGGTAGAGGGTACACAGTTCTCTAAAACCCCTTCAGCATTTATTGTTTGTAGACATTTTGCTGATGGTCAGTCGACTGGTGTAAGTTGAAACTTTTTGTAGATTAGTTACCATGCGTCTAACACTCCCTGAGGTTGAGCTTTTATCCATTTTCCTTTTTTTAAAAAGAGTGTAAGTAAAACTTAACTCTTCATAATCTCTTCTTGAAACATTTGCCTGTTTTGAATTTTTTTGTCCATTCTCTACTTCAGCACAAATTTTTAGGGGAAGTTTCCTTTACAGCCCTGAGTCCTTGTGAATGTTAAGTGACCATTAGCTGTGACTTTAAAGCTGCTCTTGCAGGAAACGGCCACAAGGTGGCAGCATTTCTCCTTTACCAAAATTGGTTACTAGGGAAACAGAGCCTTAATGGAAGTGGTGTTCTAGGTTGTATATTAGAATGGAAAATGCCAGGAAAAAGCCCTTTAAGTTTATGTCTCATTACTTCTTGTCCATATTTGTAATTTACTTTTAATTTTTTATCCCAGCAAATTTGATTACAATGGTTTGTTTGTTCTAGGTGTGCAAGATGTGGTTCTTTCACACATATACAGGTATCTATTCTTCCTCGCATCCTTTTCCCATGTAGGTTATGACACAATGTTGAGTAGTCTTCTCCTGGTCTTCCGTACGTCTTTCCTGGTTATATATTTCACATGGTTTGTATATCTCTGTTAACCCCAATATGGTAATGTATCCAATCCTCATCCCTTTCTATTTGGTGAACCATAAGTTTTTTAATGAATCTGTGATTGCCTTTCTCTGTGGAAATATCTTCATTGGTATCAATTTTTAAGTAACTCCTAAAAGTGATATGATAGGATATGTGGCTTTTGCTTTCTCACTTACTACAGGTGGCGTGATTACGTCTAGACTCATCTACGGTGCTGCAAATGGCATTGTTTCATTTTTTTCACTAGCGAATATTCCAGTTGTACATGGAGGAGTTCTTCTTTGTCCTCCCATCTGTTGGTAGACTTCTGTTTACTTCCATATCTTGGCTATTGTAATACTGTGCAATGCAGATTTGCCTGCCTGTGTCTTTCCAATTCTCTCTTCTTAGATTATAGGTGGAGGAGTGGGCCTGCTGGATCATATGGTAGCTCAATGTTTACCTTTTTAAGGCACCTCCATTCTGTTCTCATTGGTGGTCCTTTCCAACTTACGTCCCACTTGAAGTTGAGGGTAGGCATTTCTCCACAACACCTTCAGCATTTATTGTTTGTAGTTTTCTTGCTGATGGTTATTCTGACAAGTGTGAGCTGATACCTCTTTGTGGTTGAATTCGCATGTGCCTCATAATCCGTTGAAATTGAGCTTGAAGGCATGTCCTTTTTATTTTTCAAGCTGTGATTACCCCTTAGTTCTTCAAAGTGTTCTCTTAAAGTATCTGTCACATTTTGAAGTGTTTTGGCCATTACCTCCCTGAAGACATGTTGAGGGCAGGTTTCATTTACAGTTCTGCAGTACTTGTTCCTATGAAATGACCATTAGCACAGGCTTTAAAACTGCCTTTGCAGGTAACTGCCAGAGGGCGGCAGCCTTTCTATGTTCCCCACCCTGTTAACTAGGGAAAAGCCCTTGCGGCCTGTGGTGTTTCTCGGTTATAGAGTGGAGTGTGCCCGGAGAAACCCACACAAGCTGATGTCTCCTTACTTTTGTTGGATATTTAAATTTAATTTTTATTTTTTATTGGAGTAATTTTCCACTGTGTACGTGGACCACTTCTTCTTTGTGCATTCCTCGGTTGATGGACATTTTCATTGCTTCCAAGTGTTGGCTATGGTAAATATTGTTGGAGTGCAGGATTGCCAGCCTGTGACTTTTTGATTCTCATTTTCTCAGGTGATAGGCCCAGCAGTGGGTGTGATTGACTGACTGGTAGCACCGTTTTTCCCTTTCCAAGCACCTTCTTTGTGTTTTCATTCCTGGCACTTAGCACGTCCGCCTTAGAATCGAGGGTACACATTTCTCCTCAATCGCTTCAGCATTTATTGTTTGCAGCATTTATGCTAATGGCCCTACTGGCTCCTGTGAGCTGATAGGGTTTTGTAATTTGGGTTTGCATGTCTTTGAAAATTCGTAAAACTCATCATTTTTCTCCGCGGTTTTCTTTTCTGTTAAAAAAAGGAAACAATTGGGAGTACAATATAACTCTTGATATTGTCTTCTTGGAAGGCTGCCCTCTTTTGAATTTTTTGTTCGATCTTCACCTCAGACTTTTTTTAGAGAGCAGGTGTCATTTACCAAACTGCAAGTTTGGTGAATATTTAGTGACCTTTAGCAAGGGTTTTAAATCTCCTGTTGTGGGAAGTGGCCTGAAGCAGGCAGCATTTCTCCATTCCCAAATCTGGGTAATAGGGCAGCAGAGCCTTTCTGGAAGTCGTGTTCCTAGGTTGTAAATTACATTGGAATGTGCATGGAGAAAGCCCCATAAGTTTATGTCTCATTATTTCTTCTTGGTTTTAATTTTTTTTTAATTGGGGTAAAGCTTAGAATATTGTTTGTCCTAGGTGAACACAATCTGGTTCATTTGTACATTATATATATCTATTCAAGTACAGATCCTCTTCCCATGTAAAATGTTAACAGAGGGTTACGCAGACCTCCCTTGCTATATGGTCGGTCTTTTTGAGATATGTATATAATATGAGTTTGTATACATATAGTAACACTAATCTTAACTTATCTATTCCCCCCACCTTTCGTTTTAGATGAGCATAGTTTGTTTTCTAATTCTGTGAGTGTCTTTCTCTGCGGAAATATGTTCATTTGTGTCAGTTATTAGATAACGCCTATAAGTGATATCATAGAATACAGGTCTTTTGCTTTCCAACTTACCTCATCTTTCGTGATTATCTCCAGACTCATTTGTGGTGCCTCAAAGAGAAATGGTTCATTGTCTTCCATGGCTAATATTCCATTGTGTATATGGACCACTTCTTCTTTATCCATTTACCTGTCGTTGGACATTTTGATTGCTTCACTGTCTTGGATATTGTGAATAAGGCTGCACTGAAGCTTTTGCGGCCTGTGTCTTCTCGATTCTTGTCTTCTCAGGTGAGAGGTCCAATGGTGCCCCTGCTGGATTGAATGGTACCTCCATTTTTACTTTTAAACACAGCTGCTTTCTGTTCTCACTATTGGCTGTTACCCCTTTATGTCTCACCAGCAGGTAGAGGGTACACAGTTCTCTAAAACCCCTTCAGCATTTATTGTTTGTAGACATTTTGCTGATGGTCAGTCGACTGGTGTAAGTTGAAACTTTTTGTAGATTAGTTACCATGCGTCTAAGACTCCCTGAGGTTGAGCTTTTATCCATTTTCCTTTTTTTAAAAAGAGTGTAAGTAAAACTTAACTCTTCATAATCTCTTCTTGAAACATTTGCCTGTTTTGAATTTTTTTGTCCATTCTCTACTTCAGCACAAATTTTTAGGGGAAGTTTCCTTTACAGCCCTGAGTCCTTGTGAATGTTAAGTGACCATTAGCTGTGACTTTAAAGCTGCTCTTGCAGGAAACGGCCACAAGGTGGCAGCATTTCTCCTTTACCAAATTTGGTTACTAGGGAAACAGAGCCTTAATGGAAGTGGTGTTCTAGGTTGTATATTAGAATGGAAAATGCCAGGAAAAAGCCCTTTAAGTTTATGTCTCATTACTTCTTGTCCATATTTGTAATTTACTTTTAATTTTTTATCCCAGCAAATTTGATTACAATGGTTTGTTTGTTCTAGGTGTGCAAGATGTGGTTCTTTCACACATATACAGGTATCTATTCTTCCTCGCATCCTTTTCCCATGTAGGTTATGACACAATGTTGAGTAGTCTTCTCCTGGTCTTCCGTACGTCTTTCCTGGTTATATATTTCACATGGTTTGTATATCTCTGTTAACCCCAATATGGTAATGTATCCAATCCTCATCCCTTTCTATTTGGTGAACCATAAGTTTTTTAATGAATCTGTTATTGCCTTTCTCTGTGGAAATATCTTCATTGGTATCAATTTTTAAGTAACTCCTAAAAGTGATATGATAGGATATGTGGCTTTTGCTTTCTCACTTACTACAGGTGGCGTGATTACGTCTAGACTCATCTACGGTGCTGCAAATGGCATTGTTTCATTTTTTGCACTAGCGAATATTCCAGTTGTACATGGAGGAGTTCTTCTTTGTCCTCCCATCTGTTGGTAGACTTCTGTTTACTTCCATATCTTGGCTATTGTAATACTGTGCAATGCAGATTTGCCTGCCTGTGTCTTTCCAATTCTCTCTTCTTAGATTATAGGTGGAGGAGTGGGCCTGCTGGATCATATGGTAGCTCAATGTTTACCTTTTTAAGGCACCTCCATTCTGTTCTCATTGGTGGTCCTTTCCAACTTACGTCCCACTTGAAGTTGAGGGTAGGCATTTCTCCACAACACCTTCAGCATTTATTGTTTGTAGTTTTCTTGCTGATGGTTATTCTGACAAGTGTGAGCTGATACCTCTTTGTGGTTGAATTCGCATGTGCCTCATAATCCGTTGAAATTGAGCTTGAAGGCATGTCCTTTTTATTTTTCAAGCTGTGATTACCCCTTAGTTCTTCAAAGTGTTCTCTTAAAGTATCTGTCACATTTTGAAGTGTTTTGGCCATTACCTCCCTGAAGACATGTTGAGGGCAGGTTTCATTTACAGTTCTGCAGTACTTGTTCCTATGAAATGACCATTAGCACAGGCTTTAAAACTGCTTTTGCAGGTAACTGCCAGAGGGCGGCAGCCTTTCTATGTTCCCCACCCTGTTAACTAGGGAAAAGCCCTTGCGGCCTGTGGTGTTTCTCGGTTATAGAGTGGAGTGTGCCCGGAGAAACCCACACAAGCTGATGTCTCCTTACTTTTGTTGGATATTTAAATTTAATTTTTATTTTTTATTGGAGTAATTTTCCACTGTGTACGTGGACCACTTCTTCTTTGTGCATTCCTCGGTTGATGGACATTTTCATTGCTTCCAAGTGTTGGCTATGGTAAATATTGTTGGAGTGCAGGATTGCCAGCCTGTGACTTTTTGATTCTCATTTTCTCAGGTGATAGGCCCAGCAGTGGGTGTGATTGACTGACTGGTAGCACCGTTTTTCCCTTTCCAAGCACCTTCTTTGTGTTTTCATTCCTGGCACTTAGCACGTCCGCCTTAGAATCGAGGGTACACATTTCTCCTCAATCGCTTCAGCATTTATTGTTTGCAGCATTTATGCTAATGGCCCTACTGGCTCCTGTGAGCTGATAGGGTTTTGTAATTTGGGTTTGCATGTCTTTGAAAATTCGTAAAACTCATCATTTTTCTCCGCGGTTTTCTTTTCTGTTAAAAAAAGGAAACAATTGGGAGTACAATATAACTCTTGATATTGTCTTCTTGGAAGGCTGCCCTCTTTTGAATTTTTTGTTCGATCTTCACCTCAGACTTTTTTTAGAGAGCAGGTGTCATTTACCAAACTGCAAGTTTGGTGAATATTTAGTGACCTTTAGCAAGGGTTTTAAATCTCCTGTTGTGGGAAGTGGCCTGAAGCAGGCAGCATTTCTCCATTCCCAAATCTGGGTAATAGGGCAGCAGAGCCTTTCTGGAAGTCGTGTTCCTAGGTTGTAAATTACATTGGAATGTGCATGGAGAAAGCCCCATAAGTTTATGTCTCATTATTTCTTCTTGGTTTTAATTTTTTTTTAATTGGGGTAAAGCTTAGAATATTGTTTGTCCTAGGTGAACACAATCTGGTTCATTTGTACATTATATATATCTATTCAAGTACAGATCCTCTTCCCATGTAAAATGTTAACAGAGGGTTACGCAGACCTCCCTTGCTATATGGTCGGTCTTTTTGAGATATGTATATAATATGAGTTTGTATACATATAGTAACACTAATCTTAACTTATCTATTCCCCCCACCTTTCGTTTTAGATGAGCATAGTTTGTTTTCTAATTCTGTGAGTGTCTTTCTCTGCGGAAATATGTTCATTTGTGTCAGTTATTAGATAACGCCTATAAGTGATATCATAGAATACAGGTCTTTTGCTTTCCAACTTACCTCATCTTTCGTGATTATCTCCAGACTCATTTGTGGTGCCTCAAAGAGAAATGGTTCATTGTCTTCCATGGCTAATATTCCATTGTGTATATGGACCACTTCTTCTTTATCCATTTACCTGTCGTTGGACATTTTGATTGCTTCACTGTCTTGGATATTGTGAATAAGGCTGCACTGAAGCTTTTGCGGCCTGTGTCTTCTCGATTCTTGTCTTCTCAGGTGAGAGGTCCAATGGTGCCCCTGCTGGATTGAATGGTACCTCCAATTTTACTTTTAAACACAGCTGCTTTCTGTTCTCACTATTGGCTGTTACCCCTTTATGTCTCACCAGCAGGTAGAGGGTACACAGTTCTCTAAAACCCCGTCAGCATTTATTGTTTGTAGACATTTTGATGATGGTCAGTCGACTGGTGTAAGTTGAAACTTTTTGTAGATTAGTTACCATGCGTCTAACACTCCCTGAGGTTGAGCTTTTATCCATTTTCCTTTTTTTAAAAAGAGTGTAAGTAAAACTTAACTCTTCATAATCTCTTCTTGAAACATTTGCCTGTTTTGAATTTTTTTGTCCATTCTCTACTTCAGCACAAATTTTTAGGGGAAGTTTCCTTTACAGCCCTGAGTCCTTGTGAATGTTAAGTGACCATTAGCTGTGACTTTAAAGCTGCTCTTGCAGGAAACGGCCACAAGGTGGCAGCATTTCTCCTTTACCAAAATTGGTTACTAGGGAAACAGAGCCTTAATGGAAGTGGTGTTCTAGGTTGTATATTAGAATGGAAAATGCCAGGAAAAAGCCCTTTAAGTTTATGTCTCATTACTTCTTGTCCATATTTGTAATTTACTTTTAATTTTTTATCCCAGCAAATTTGATTACAATGGTTTGTTTGTTCTAGGTGTGCAAGATGTGGTTCTTTCACACATATACAGGTATCTATTCTTCCTCGCATCCTTTTCCCATGTAGGTTATGACACAATGTTGAGTAGTCTTCTCCTGGTCTTCCGTACGTCTTTCCTGGTTATATATTTCACATGGTTTGTATATCTCTGTTAACCCCAATATGGTAATGTATCCAATCCTCATCCCTTTCTATTTGGTGAACCATAAGTTTTTTAATGAATCTGTGATTGCCTTTCTCTGTGGAAATATCTTCATTGGTATCAATTTTTAAGTAACTCCTAAAAGTGATATGATAGGATATGTGGCTTTTGCTTTCTCACTTACTACAGGTGGCGTGATTACATCTAGACTCATCTACGGTGCTGCAAATGGCATTGTTTCATTTTTTTCACTAGCGAATATTCCAGTTGTACATGGAGGAGTTCTTCTTTGTCCTCCCATCTGTTGGTAGACTTCTGTTTACTTCCATATCTTGGCTATTGTAATACTGTGCAATGCAGATTTGCCTGCCTGTGTCTTTCCAATTCTCTCTTCTTAGATTATAGGTGGAGGAGTGGGCCTGCTGGATCATATGGTAGCTCAATGTTTACCTTTTTAAGGCACCTCCATTCTGTTCTCATTGGTGGTCCTTTCCAACTTACGTCCCACTTGAAGTTGAGGGTATGCATTTCTCCACAACACCTTCAGCATTTATTGTTTGTAGTTTTCTTGCTGATGGTTATTCTGACAAGTGTGAGCTGATACCTCTTTGTGGTTGAATTCGCATGTGCCTCATAATCCGTTGAAATTGAGCTTGAAGGCATGTCCTTTTTATTTTTCAAGCTGTGATTACCCATTAGTTCTTCAGAGTGTTTTCTTAAAGTATGTGTCACATTTTGAAGTGTTTTGGCCATTACCTCCCTGAAGACATTTTGAGGGCAGGTTTCATTTACAGTTCTGCAGTACTTGTTCCTATGAAATGACCACTAGCACAGGCTTTAAAACTGCCTTTGCAGGTAACTGCCAGAGGGCGGCAGCCTTTCTATGTTCCCCGCCCTGGTTACTAGGGAAAAGCCCTTGCGGCCTGTGGTGTTTCTCGGTTATAAATTAGAGTGGAGTGTGCCCGGACAAACCCACACAAGCTGATGTCTCCTTACTTTTGTTGGATTTTTTAATTTAATTTTTATTTTTTATTGGAGTAATTTTCCACTGTGTACGTGGACCACTTCTTCTTTGTGCATTCCTCGGTTGATGGACATTTTCATTGCTTCCAAGTGTTGGCTATGGTAAATATTGTTGGAGTGCAGGATTGCCAGCCTGTGACTTTTTGATTCTCATTTTCTCAGGTGATAGGCCCAGCAGTGGGTGTGATTGACTGACTGGTAGCACCGTTTTTCCCTTTCCAAGCACCTTCTTTGTGTTTTCATTCGTGGCACTTAGCACGTCCCCCTTAGAATCGAGGGTACACATTTCTCCTCAATCGCTTCAGCATTTATTGTTTGCAGCATTTATGCTAATGGCCCTACTGGCTCCTGTGAGCTGATAGGGTTTTGTAATTTGGGTTTGCATGTCTTTGAAAATTCGTAAAACTCATCATTTTTCTCCGCGGTTTTCTTTTCTGTTAAAAAATGGAAACAATTGGGAGTACAATATAACTCTTGATATTGTCTTCTTGGAAGGCTGCCCTCTTTTGAATTTTTTGTTCGATCTTCACCTCAGACTTTTTTTAGAGAGCAGGTGTCATTTACCAAACTGCAAGTTTGGTGAATATTTAGTGACCTTTAGCAAGGGTTTTAAATCTCCTGTTGTGGGAAGTGGCCTGAAGCAGGCAGCATTTCTCCATTCCCAAAACTGGGTAATAGGGCAGCAGAGCCTTTCTGGAAGTCGTGTTCCTAGGTTGTAAATTACATTGGAATGTGCATGGAGAAAGCCCCATAAGTTTATGTCTCATTATTTCTTCTTTGTTTTAATTTTTTTTTAATTGGGGTAAAGCTTAGAATATTGTTTGTCCTAGGTGAACACAATCTGGTTCATTTGTACATTATATATATATCTATTCAAGTACAGATCCTCTTCCCATGTAAAATGTTAACAGAGGGTTACGCAGACCTCCCTTGCTATATGGTCGGTCTTTTTGAGATATGTATATAATATGAGTTTGTATACATATAGTAACACTAATCTTAACTTATCTATTCCCCCCACCTTTCGTTTTAGATGAGCATAGTTTGTTTTCTAATTCTGTGAGTGTCTTTCTCTGCGGAAATATGTTCATTTGTGTCAGTTATTAGATAACGCCTATAAGTGATATCATAGAATACAGGTCTTTTGCTTTCCAACTTACCTCATCTTTCGTGATTATCTCCAGACTCATTTGTGGTGCCTCAAAGAGCAATGGTTCATTGTCTTCCATGGCTAATATTCCATTGTGTATATGGACCACTTCTTCTTTATCCATTTACCTGTTGTTGGACATTTTGATTGCTTCACTGTCTTGGATATTGTGAATAAGGCTGCACTGCAGCTTTTGCGGCCTGTGTCTTCTCGGTTCTTGTCTTCTCAGGTGAGAGGTCCAATGGTGCCCCTGCTGGATTGAATGGTACCTCCATTTTTACTTTTAAACACAGCTGCTTTCTGTTCTCACTATTGGCTGTTACCCCTTTATGTCTCACCAGCAGGTAGAGGGTACACAGTTCTCTAAAACCCCTTCAGCATTTATTGTTTGTAGACATTTTGCTGATGGTCAGTCGACTGGTGTAAGTTGAAACTTTTTGTAGATTAGTTACCATGCGCCTAACACTCCCTGAGGTTGAGCTTTTATCCATTTTCCTTTTTTTAAAAAGAGTGTAAGTAAAACTTAACTCTTCATAATCTCTTCTTGAAACATTTGCCTGTTTTGAATTTTTTTGTCCATTCTCTACTTCAGCACAAATTTTTAGGGCAAGTTTCCTTTACAGCCCTGAGTCCTTGTGAATGTAAAGTGACCATTAGCTGTGACTTTAAAGCTGCTCTTGCAGGAAACGGCCACAAGGTGGCAGCATTTCTCCTTTACCAAATTTGGTTACTAGGGAAACAGAGCCTTAATGGAAGTGGTGTTCTAGGTTGTATATTAGAATGGAAAATGCCAGGAAAAAGCCCTTTAAGTTTATGTCTCATTACTTCTTGTCCATATTTGTAATTTACTTTTAATTTTTTATCCCAGCAAATTTGATTACAATGGTTTGTTTGTTCTAGGTGTGCAAGATGTGGTTCTTTCACACATATACATGTATCTATTCTTCCTCGCATCCTTTTCCCATGTAGGTTATGACACAATGTTGAGTAGTCTTCTCCTGGTCTTCCGTACGTCTTTCCTGGTTATATATTTCACATGGTTTGTATATCTCTGTTAACCCCAATATGGTAATGTATCCAATCCTCATCCCTTTCTATTTGGTGAACCATAAGTTTTTTAATGAATCTGTGATTGCCTTTCTCTGTGGAAATATCTTCATTGGTATCAATTTTTAAGTAACTCCTAAAAGTGATATGATAGGATATGTGGCTTTTGCTTTCTCACTTACTACAGGTGGCGTGATTACGTCTAGACTCATCTACGGTGCTGCAAATGGCATTGTTTCATTTTTTGCACTAGCGAATATTCCAGTTGTACATGGAGGAGTTCTTCTTTGTCCTCCCATCTGTTGGTAGACTTCTGTTTACTTCCATATCTTGGCTATTGTAATACTGTGCAATGCAGATTTGCCTGCCTGTGTCTTTCCAATTCTCTCTTCTTAGATTATAGGTGGAGGAGTGGGCCTGCTGGATCATATGGTAGCTCAATGTTTACCTTTTTAAGGCACCTCCATTCTGTTCTCATTGGTGGTCCTTTCCAACTTACGTCCCACTTGAAGTTGAGGGTATGCATTTCTCCACAACACCTTCAGCATTTATTGTTTGTAGTTTTCTTGCTGATGGTTATTCTGACAAGTGTGAGCTGATACCTCTTTGTGGTTGAATTCGCATGTGCCTCATAATCCGTTGAAATTGAGCTTGAAGGCATGTCCTTTTTATTTTTCAAGCTGTGATTACCCATTAGTTCTTCAGAGTGTTCTCTTAAAGTATGTGTCACATTTTGAAGTGTTTTGGCCATTACCTCCCTGAAGACATTTTGAGGGCAGGTTTCATTTACAGTTCTGCAGTACTTGTTCCTATGAAATGACCATTAGCACAGGCTTTAAAACTGCCTTTGCAGGTAACTGCCAGAGGGCGGCAGCCTTTCTATGTTCCCCACCCTGGTAACTAGGGAAAAGCCCTTGCGGCCTGTGGTGTTTCTCGGTTATAAATTAGAGTGGAGTGTGCCCGGACAAACCCACACAAGCTGATGTCTCCTTACTTTTGTTGGATTTTTTAATTTAATTTTTATTTTTTATTGGAGTAATTTTCCACTGTGTACATGGACCACTACTTCTTTGTGCATTCCTCGGTTGATAGACATTTTCATTGCTTCCAAGTGTTGGCTATGGTAAATATTGTTGGAGTGCAGGATTGCCAGCCTGTGACTTTTTGATTCTCATTTTCTCAGGTGATAGGCCCAGCAGTGGGTGTGATTGACTGACTGGTAGCACCGTTATTCCCTTTCCAAGCACCTTCTTTGTGTTTTCATTCCTGGCACTTAGCACGTCCCCCTTAGAATCGAGGGTACACGTTTCTCCTCAATCGCTTCAGCATTTATTGTTTGCAGCATTTATGCTAATGGCGCTACTGGCTCCTGTGAGCTGATAGGGTTTTGTAATTTCGGTTTGCATGTCTTTGAAAATTCGTAAAACTCATCATTTTTCTCCGCGGTTTTCTTTTCTGTTAAAAAAAGGAAACAATTGGGAGTACAATATAACTCTTGATATTGTCTTCTTGGAAGGCTGCCCTCTTTTGAAATTTTTGGTCGATCTTCACCTCAGACTTTTTTTAGAGAGCAGATGTCATTTACCGAACTGCAAGTTTGGTGAATATTTAGTGACCTTTAGCAAGGGTTTTAAATCTCCTGTTGTGGGAAGTGGCCTGAAGCAGGCAGCATTTCTCCATTCCCAAATCTGGGTAATAGGGCAGCAGAGCCTTTCTGGAAGTCGTGTTCCTAGGTTGTAAATTACATTGGAATGTGCATGGAGAAAGCCCCATAAGTTTATGTCTCATTATTTCTTCTTGGTTTTAATTTTTTTTTAATTGGGGTAAAGCTTAGAATATTGTTTGTCCTAGGTGAACACAATCTGGTTCATTTGTACATTATATATATCTATTCAAGTACAGATCCTCTTCCCATGTAAAATGTTAACAGAGGGTTACGCAGACCTCCCTTGCTATATGGTCGGTCTTTTTGAGATATGTATATAATATGAGTTTGTATACATATAGTAACTCTAATCTTAACTTATCTATTCCCCCCACCTTTCGTTTTAGATGAGCATAGTTTGTTTTCTAATTCTGTGAGTGTCTTTCTCTGCGGAAATATGTTCATTTGTGTCAGTTATTAGATAACGCCTATAAGTGATATCATAGAATACAGGTCTTTTGCTTTCCAACTTACCTCATCTTTCGTGATTATCTCCAGACTCATTTGTGGTGCCTCAAAGAGCAATGGTTCATTGTCTTCCATGGCTAATATTCCATTGTGTATATGGACCACTTCTTCTTTATCCATTTACCTGTTGTTGGACATTTTGATTGCTTCACTGTCTTGGATATTGTGAATAAGGCTGCACTGCAGCTTTTGCGGCCTGTGTCTTCTCGATTCTTGTCTTCTCAGGTGAGAGGTCCAATGGTGCCCCTGCTGGATTGAATGGTACCTCCATTTTTACTTTTAAACACAGCTGCTTTCTGTTCTCACTATTGGCTGTTACCCCTTTATGTCTCACCAGCAGGTAGAGGGTACACAGTTCTCTAAAACCCCTTCAGCATTTATTGTTTGTAGACATTTTGCTGATGGTCAGTCGACTGGTGTAAGTTGAAACTTTTTGTAGATTAGTTACCATGCGCCTAACACTCCCTGAGGTTGAGCTTTTATCCATTTTCCTTTTTTTAAAAAGAGTGTAAGTAAAACTTAACTCTTCATAATCTCTTCTTGAAACATTTGCCTGTTTTGAATTTTTTTGTCCATTCTCTACTTCAGCACAAATTTTTAGGGCAAGTTTCCTTTACAGCCCTGAGTCCTTGTGAATGTAAAGTGACCATTAGCTGTGACTTTAAAGCTGCTCTTGCAGGAAACGGCCACAAGGTGGCAGCATTTCTCCTTTACCAAATTTGGTTACTAGGGAAACAGAGCCTTAATGGAAGTGGTGTTCTAGGTTGTATATTAGAATGGAAAATGCCAGGAAAAAGCCCTTTAAGTTTATGTCTCATTACTTCTTGTTCATATTTGTAATTTACTTTTAATTTTTTATCCCAGCAAATTTGATTACAATGGTTTGTTTGTTCTAGGTGTGCAAGATGTGGTTCTTTCACACATATACAGTTATCTATTCTTCCTCGCATCCTTTTCCCATGTAGGTTATGAAACAATGTTGAGTAGTCTTCTCCTGGTCTTCCGTACGTCTTTCCTGGTTATATATTTCACATGGTTTGTATATCTCTGTTAACCCCAATACGGTAATGTATCCAATCCTCATCCCTTTCTATTTGGTGAACCATAAGTTTTTTAATGAATCTGTGATTGCCTTTCTCTGTGGAAATATCTTCATTGGTATCAATTTTTAAGTAACTCCTAAAAGTGATATGATAGGATATGTGGCTTTTGCTTTCTCACTTACTACAGGTGGCGTGATTACATCTAGACTCATCTACGGTGCTGCAAATGGCATTGTTTCATTTTTTTCACTAGCGAATATTCCAGTTGTACATGGAGGAGTTCTTCTTTGTCCTCCCATCTGTTGGTAGACTTCTGTTTACTTCCATATCTTGGCTATTGTAATACTGTGCAATGCAGATTTGCCTGCCTGTGTCTTTCCAATTCTCTCTTCTTAGATTATAGGTGGAGGAGTGGGCCTGCTGGATCATATGGTAGCTCAATGTTTACCTTTTTAAGGCACCTCCATTCTGTTCTCATTGGTGGTCCTTTCCAACTTACGTCCCACTTGAAGTTGAGGGTATGCATTTCTCCACAACACCTTCAGCATTTATTGTTTGTAGTTTTCTTGCTGATGGTTATTCTGACAAGTGTGAGCTGATACCTCTTTGTGGTTGAATTCGCATGTGCCTCATAATCCGTTGAAATTGAGCTTGAAGGCATGTCCTTTTTATTTTTCAAGCTGTGATTACCCATTAGTTCTTCAGAGTGTTTTCTTAAAGTATGTGTCACATTTTGAAGTGTTTTGGCCATTACCTCCCTGAAGACATTTTGAGGGCAGGTTTCATTTACAGTTCTGCAGTACTTGTTCCTATGAAATGACCACTAGCACAGGCTTTAAAACTGCCTTTGCAGGTAACTGCCAGAGGGCGGCAGCCTTTCTATGTTCCCCGCCCTGGTTACTAGGGAAAAGCCCTTGCGGCCTGTGGTGTTTCTCGGTTATAAATTAGAGTGGAGTGTGCCCGGACAAACCCACACAAGCTGATGTCTCCTTACTTTTGTTGGATTTTTTAATTTAATTTTTATTTTTTATTGGAGTAATTTTCCACTGTGTACGTGGACCACTTCTTCTTTGTGCATTCCTCGGTTGATGGACATTTTCATTGCTTCCAAGTGTTGGCTATGGTAAATATTGTTGGAGTGCAGGATTGCCAGCCTGTGACTTTTTGATTCTCATTTTCTCAGGTGATAGGCCCAGCAGTGGGTGTGATTGACTGACTGGTAGCACCGTTTTTCCCTTTCCAAGCACCTTCTTTGTGTTTTCATTCGTGGCACTTAGCACGTCCCCCTTAGAATCGAGGGTACACATTTCTCCTCAATCGCTTCAGCATTTATTGTTTGCAGCATTTATGCTAATGGCCCTACTGGCTCCTGTGAGCTGATAGGGTTTTGTAATTTGGGTTTGCATGTCTTTGAAAATTCGTAAAACTCATCATTTTTCT
This sequence comes from Balaenoptera physalus, assembly GCF_965194825.1. Lineage (NCBI taxonomy): Eukaryota > Metazoa > Chordata > Mammalia > Artiodactyla > Balaenopteridae > Balaenoptera > Balaenoptera physalus. The sequence continues at coordinate 68,759 of NW_028125452.1, read as the reverse complement.
CCGCGGTTTTCTTTTCTGTTAAAAAATGGAAACAATTGGGAGTACAATATAACTCTTGATATTGTCTTCTTGGAAGGCTGCCCTCTTTTGAATTTTTTGTTCGATCTTCACCTCAGACTTTTTTTAGAGAGCAGGTGTCATTTACCAAACTGCAAGTTTGGTGAATATTTAGTGACCTTTAGCAAGGGTTTTAAATCTCCTGTTGTGGGAAGTGGCCTGAAGCAGGCAGCATTTCTCCATTCCCAAAACTGGGTAATAGGGCAGCAGAGCCTTTCTGGAAGTCGTGTTCCTAGGTTGTAAATTACATTGGAATGTGCATGGAGAAAGCCCCATAAGTTTATGTCTCATTATTTCTTCTTTGTTTTAATTTTTTTTTAATTGGGGTAAAGCTTAGAATATTGTTTGTCCTAGGTGAACACAATCTGGTTCATTTGTACATTATATATATATCTATTCAAGTACAGATCCTCTTCCCATGTAAAATGTTAACAGAGGGTTACGCAGACCTCCCTTGCTATATGGTCGGTCTTTTTGAGATATGTATATAATATGAGTTTGTATACATATAGTAACACTAATCTTAACTTATCTATTCCCCCCACCTTTCGTTTTAGATGAGCATAGTTTGTTTTCTAATTCTGTGAGTGTCTTTCTCTGCGGAAATATGTTCATTTGTGTCAGTTATTAGATAACGCCTATAAGTGATATCATAGAATACAGGTCTTTTGCTTTCCAACTTACCTCATCTTTCGTGATTATCTCCAGACTCATTTGTGGTGCCTCAAAGAGCAATGGTTCATTGTCTTCCATGGCTAATATTCCATTGTGTATATGGACCACTTCTTCTTTATCCATTTACCTGTTGTTGGACATTTTGATTGCTTCACTGTCTTGGATATTGTGAATAAGGCTGCACTGCAGCTTTTGCGGCCTGTGTCTTCTCGGTTCTTGTCTTCTCAGGTGAGAGGTCCAATGGTGCCCCTGCTGGATTGAATGGTACCTCCATTTTTACTTTTAAACACAGCTGCTTTCTGTTCTCACTATTGGCTGTTACCCCTTTATGTCTCACCAGCAGGTAGAGGGTACACAGTTCTCTAAAACCCCTTCAGCATTTATTGTTTGTAGACATTTTGCTGATGGTCAGTCGACTGGTGTAAGTTGAAACTTTTTGTAGATTAGTTACCATGCGCCTAACACTCCCTGAGGTTGAGCTTTTATCCATTTTCCTTTTTTTAAAAAGAGTGTAAGTAAAACTTAACTCTTCATAATCTCTTCTTGAAACATTTGCCTGTTTTGAATTTTTTTGTCCATTCTCTACTTCAGCACAAATTTTTAGGGCAAGTTTCCTTTACAGCCCTGAGTCCTTGTGAATGTAAAGTGACCATTAGCTGTGACTTTAAAGCTGCTCTTGCAGGAAACGGCCACAAGGTGGCAGCATTTCTCCTTTACCAAATTTGGTTACTAGGGAAACAGAGCCTTAATGGAAGTGGTGTTCTAGGTTGTATATTAGAATGGAAAATGCCAGGAAAAAGCCCTTTAAGTTTATGTCTCATTACTTCTTGTCCATATTTGTAATTTACTTTTAATTTTTTATCCCAGCAAATTTGATTACAATGGTTTGTTTGTTCTAGGTGTGCAAGATGTGGTTCTTTCACACATATACATGTATCTATTCTTCCTCGCATCCTTTTCCCATGTAGGTTATGACACAATGTTGAGTAGTCTTCTCCTGGTCTTCCGTACGTCTTTCCTGGTTATATATTTCACATGGTTTGTATATCTCTGTTAACCCCAATATGGTAATGTATCCAATCCTCATCCCTTTCTATTTGGTGAACCATAAGTTTTTTAATGAATCTGTGATTGCCTTTCTCTGTGGAAATATCTTCATTGGTATCAATTTTTAAGTAACTCCTAAAAGTGATATGATAGGATATGTGGCTTTTGCTTTCTCACTTACTACAGGTGGCGTGATTACGTCTAGACTCATCTATGGTGCTGCAAATGGCATTGTTTCATTTTTTTCACTAGCGAATATTCCAGTTGTACATGGAGGAGTTCTTCTTTGTCCTCCCATCTGTTGGTAGACTTCTGTTTACTTCCATATCTTGGCTATTGTAATACTGTACAATGCAGATTTGCCTGCCTGTGTCTTTCCAATTCTCTCTTCTTAGATTATAGGTGGAGGAGTGGGCCTGCTGGATCATATGGTAGCTCAATGTTTACCTTTTTAAGGCACCTCCATTCTGTTCTCATTGGTGGTCCTTTCCAACTTACGTCCCACTTGAAGTTGAGGGTATGCATTTCTCCACAACACCTTCAGCATTTATTGTTTGTAGTTTTCTTGCTGATGGTTATTCTGACAAGTGTGAGCTGATACCTCTTTGTGGTTGAATTCGCATGTGCCTCATAATCCGTTGAAATTGAGCTTGAAGGCATGTCCTTTTTATTTTTCAAGCTGTGATTACCCATTCGTTCTTCAGAGTGTTCTCTTAAAGTATGTGTCACATTTTGAAGTGTTTTGGCCATTACCTCCCTGAAGACATTTTGAGGGCAGGTTTCATTTACAGTTCTGCAGTACTTGTTCCTATGAAATGACCATTAGCACAGGCTTTAAAACTGCCTTTGCAGGTAACTGCCAGAGGGCGGCAGCCTTTCTATGTTTCCCACCCTGGTAACTAGGGAAAAGCCCTTGCGGCCTGTGGTGTTTCTCGGTTATAAATTAGAGTGGAGTGGGCCCGGACAAACCCACACAAGCTGATGTCTCCTTACTTTTGTTGGATTTTTTAATTTAATTTTTATTTTTTATTGGAGTAATTTTCCACTGTGTACGTGGACCACTTCTTCTTTGTGCATTCCTCGGTTGATAGACATTTTCATTGCTTCCAAGTGTTGGCTATGGTAAATATTGTTGGAGTGCAGGATTGCCAGCATGTGACTTTTTGATTCTCATTTTCTCAGGTGATAGGCCCAGCAGTGGGTGTGATTGACTGACTGGTAGCACCGTTTTTCCCTTTCCAAGCACCTTCTTTGTGTTTTCATTCGTGGCACTTAGCACGTCCCCCTTAGAATCGAGGGTACACGTTTCTCCTCAATCGCTTCAGCATTTATTGTTTGCAGCATTTATGCTAATGGTGCTACTGGCTCCTGTGAGCTGATAGGGTTTTGTAATTTCGGTTTGCATGTCTTTGAAAATTCGTAAAACTCATCATTTTTCTCCGCGGTTTTCTTTTCTGTTAAAAAAAGGAAACAATTGGGAGTACAATATAACTCTTGATATTGTCTTCTTGGAAGGCTGCCCTCTTTTGAAATTTTTGGTCGATTTTCACCTCAGACTTTTTTTAGAGAGCAGATGTCATTTACCGAACTGCAAGTTTGGTGAATATTTAGTGACCTTTAGCAAGGGTTTTAAATCTCCTGTTGTGGGAAGTGGCCTGAAGCAGGCAGCATTTCTCCATTCCCAAATCTGGGTAATAGGGCAGCAGAGCCTTTCTGGAAGTCGTGTTCCTAGGTTGTAAATTACATTGGAATGTGCATGGAGAAAGCCCCATAAGTTTATGTCTCATTATTTCTTCTTGGTTTTAATTTTTTTTTAATTGGGGTAAAGCTTAGAATATTGTTTGTCCTAAGTGAACACAATCTGGTTCATTTGTACATTATATATATATCTATTCAAGTACAGATCCTCTTCCCATGTAAAATGTTAACAGAGGGTTACGCAGACCTCCCTTGCTATATGGTCGGTCTTTTTGAGATATGTATATAATATGAGTTTGTATACATATAGTAACACTAATCTTAACTTATCTATTCCCCCCACCTTTCGTTTTAGATGAGCATAGTTTGTTTTCTAATTCTGTGAGTGTCTTTCTCTGCGGAAATATGTTCATTTGTGTCAGTTATTAGATAACGCCTATAAGTGATATCATAGAATACAGGTCTTTTGCTTTCCAACTTACCTCATCTTTCGTGATTATCTCCAGACTCATTTGTGGTGCCTCAAAGAGCAATGGTTCATTGTCTTCCATGGCTAATATTCCATTGTGTATATGGACCACTTCTTCTTTATCCATTTACCTGTTGTTGGACATTTTGATTGCTTCACTGTCTTGGATATTGTGAATAAGGCTGCACTGCAGCTTTTGCGGCCTGTGTCTTCTCGATTCTTGTCTTCTCAGGTGAGAGGTCCAATGGTGCCCCTGCTGGATTGAATGGTACCTCCATTTTTACTTTTAAACACAGCTGCTTTCTGTTCTCACTATTGGCTGTTACCCCTTTATGTCTCACCAGCAGGTAGAGGGTACACAGTTCTCTAAAACCCCTTCAGCATTTATTGTTTGTAGACATTTTGCTGATGGTCAGTCGACTGGTGTAAGTTGAAACTTTTTGTAGATTAGTTACCATGCGTCTAAGACTCCCTGAGGTTGAGCTTTTATCCATTTTCCTTTTTTTAAAAAGAGTGTAAGTAAAACTTAACTCTTCATAATCTCTTCTTGAAACATTTGCCTGTTTTGAATTTTTTTGTCCATTCTCTACTTCAGCACAAATTTTTAGGGCAAGTTTCCTTTACAGCCCTGAGTCCCTGTGAATGTTAAGTGACCATTAGCTGTGACTTTAAAGCTGCTCTTGCAGGAAACGGCCACAAGGTGGCAGCATTTCTCCTTTACCAAATTTGGTTACTAGGGAAACAGAGCCTTAATGGAAGTGGTGTTCTATGTTGTATATTAGAATGGAAAATGCCAGGGAAAAGCCCTTTAAGTTTATGTCTCATTACTTCTTGTTCATATTTGTAATTTACTTTTAATTTTTTATCCCAGCAAATTTGATTACAATGGTTTGTTTGTTCTAGGTGTGCAAGATGTGATTCTTTCACACATATACAGGTATCTATTCTTCCTCGCATCCTTTTCCCATGTAGGTTATGACACAATGTTGAGTAGTCTTCTCCTGGTCTTCCGTACGTCTTTCCTGGTTATATATTTCACATGGTTTGTATATCTCTGTTAACCCCAATACGGTAATGTATCCAATCCTCATCCCTTTCTATTTGGTGAACCATAAGTTTTTTAATGAATCTGTGATTGCCTTTCTCTGTGGAAATATCTTCATTGGTATCAATTTTTAAGTAACTCCTAAAAGTGATATGATAGGATATGTGGCTTTTGCTTTCTCACTTACTACAGGTGGCGTGATTACGTCTAGACTCATCTACGGTGCTGCAAATGGCATTGTTTCATTTTTTTCACTAGCGAATATTCCAGTTGTACATGGAGGAGTTCTTCTTTGTCCTCCCATCTGTTGGTAGACTTCTGTTTACTTCCATATCTTGGCTATTGTAATACTGTGCAATGCAGATTTGCCTGCCTGTGTCTTTCCAATTCTCTCTTCTTAGATTATAGGTGGAGGAGTGGGCCTGCTGGATCATATGGTAGCTCAATGTTTACCTTTTTAAGGCACCTCCATTCTGTTCTCATTGGTGGTCCTTTCCAACTTACGTCCCACTTGAAGTTGAGGGTATGCATTTCTCCACAACACCTTCAGCATTTATTGTTTGTAGTTTTCTTGCTGATGGTTATTCTGACAAGTGTGAGCTGATACCTCTTTGTGGTTGAATTCGCATGTGCCTCATAATCCGTTGAAATTGAGCTTGAAGGCATGTCCTTTTTATTTTTCAAGCTGTGATTACCCATTAGTTCTTCAGAGTGTTCTCTTAAAGTATGTGTCACATTTTGAAGTGTTTTGGCCATTACCTCCCTGAAGACATTTTGAGGGCAGGTTTCATTTACAGTTCTGCAGTACTTGTTCCTATGAAATGACCATTAGCACAGGCTTTAAAACTGCCTTTGCAGGTAACTGCCAGAGGGCGGCAGCCTTTCTATGTTCCCCACCCTGGTAACTAGGGAAAAGCCCTTGCGGCCTGTGGTGTTTCTCGGTTATAAATTAGAGTGGAGTGTGCCCGGACAAACCCACACAAGCTGATGTCTCCTTACTTTTGTTGGATTTTTTAATTTAATTTTTATTTTTTATTGGAGTAATTTTCCACTGTGTACGTGGACCACTTCTTCTTTGTGCATTCCTCGGTTGATAGACATTTTCATTGCTTCCAAGTGTTGGCTATGGTAAATATTGTTGGAGTGCAGGATTGCCAGCATGTGACTTTTTGATTCTCATTTTCTCAGGTGATAGGCCCAGCAGTGGGTGTGATTGACTGACTGGTAGCAACGTTTTTCCCTTTCCAAGCACCTTCTTTGTGTTTTCATTCGTGGCACTTAGCACGTCCCCCTTAGAATCGAGGCTACACGTTTCTCCTCAATCGCTTCAGCATTTATTGTTTGCAGCATTTATGCTAATGGCGCTACTGGCTCCTGTGAGCTGATAGGGTTTTGTAATTTCGGTTTGCATGTCTTTGAAAATTCGTAAAACTCATCATTTTTCACCGCGGTTTTCTTTTCTGTTAAAAAAAGGAAACAATTGGGAGTACAATATAACTCTTGATATTGTCTTCTTGGAAGGCTGCCCTCTTTTGAAATTTTTGGTCGATTTTCACCTCAGACTTTTTTTAGAGAGCAGATGTCATTTACCGAACTGCAAGTTTGGTGAATATTTAGTGACCTTTAGCAAGGGTTTTAAATCTCCTGTTGTGGGAAGTGGCCTGAAGCAGGCAGCATTTCTCCATTCCCAAATCTGGGTAATAGGGCAGCAGAGCCTTTCTGGAAGTCGTGTTCCTAGGTTGTAAATTACATTGGAATGTGCATGGAGAAAGCCCCATAAGTTTATGTCTCATTATTTCTTCTTGGTTTTAATTTTTTTTTAATTGGGGTAAAGCTTAGAATATTGTTTGTCCTAGGTGAACACAATCTGGTTCATTTGTACATTATATATATATCTATTCAAGTACAGATCCTCTTCCCATGTAAAATGTTAACAGAGGGTTACGCAGACCTCCCTTGCTATATGGTCGGTCTTTTTGAGATATGTATATAATATGAGTTTGTATACATATAGTAACACTAATCTTAACTTATCTATTCCCCCCACCTTTCGTTTTAGATGAGCATAGTTTGTTTTCTAATTCTGTGAGTGTCTTTCTCTGCGGAAATATGTTCATTTGTGTCAGTTATTAGATAACGCCTATAAGTGATATCATAGAATACAGGTCTTTTGCTTTCCAACTTACCTCATCTTTCGTGATTATCTCCAGACTCATTTGTGGTGCCTCAAAGAGCAATGGTTCATTGTCTTCCATGGCTAATATTCCATTGTGTATATGGACCACTTCTTCTTTATCCATTTACCTGTTGTTGGACATTTTGATTGCTTCACTGTCTTGGATATTGTGAATAAGGCTGCACTGCAGCTTTTGCGGCCTGTGTCTTCTCGATTCTTGTCTTCTCAGGTGAGAGGTCCAATGGTGCCCCTGCTGGATTGAATGGTACCTCCATTTTTACTTTTAAACACAGCTGCTTTCTGTTCTCACTATTGGCTGTTACCCCTTTATGTCTCACCAGCAGGTAGAGGGTACACAGTTCTCTAAAACCCCTTCAGCATTTATTGTTTGTAGACATTTTGCTGATGGTCAGTCGACTGGTGTAAGTTGAAACTTTTTGTAGATTAGTTACCATGCGTCTAAGACTCCCTGAGGTTGAGCTTTTATCCATTTTCCTTTTTTTAAAAAGAGTGTAAGTAAAACTTAACTCTTCATAATCTCTTCTTGAAACATTTGCCTGTTTTGAATTTTTTTGTCCATTCTCTACTTCAGCACAAATTTTTAGGGCAAGTTTCCTTTACAGCCCTGAGTCCCTGTGAATGTTAAGTGACCATTAGCTGTGACTTTAAAGCTGCTCTTGCAGGAAACGGCCACAAGGTGGCAGCATTTCTCCTTTACCAAATTTGGTTACTAGGGAAACAGAGCCTTAATGGAAGTGGTGTTCTATGTTGTATATTAGAATGGAAAATGCCAGGGAAAAGCCCTTTAAGTTTATGTCTCATTACTTCTTGTTCATATTTGTAATTTACTTTTAATTTTTTATCCCAGCAAATTTGATTACAATGGTTTGTTTGTTCTAGGTGTGCAAGATGTGATTCTTTCACACATATACAGGTATCTATTCTTCCTCGCATCCTTTTCCCATGTAGGTTATGACACAATGTTGAGTAGTCTTCTCCTGGTCTTCCGTACGTCTTTCCTGGTTATATATTTCACATGGTTTGTATATCTCTGTTAACCCCAATACGGTAATGTATCCAATCCTCATCCCTTTCTATTTGGTGAACCATAAGTTTTTTAATGAATCTGTGATTGCCTTTCTCTGTGGAAATATCTTCATTGGTATCAATTTTTAAGTAACTCCTAAAAGTGATATGATAGGATATGTGGCTTTTGCTTTCTCACTTACTACAGGTGGCGTGATTACGTCTAGACTCATCTACGGTGCTGCAAATGGCATTGTTTCATTTTTTTCACTAGCGAATATTCCAGTTGTACATGGAGGAGTTCTTCTTTGTCCTCCCATCTGTTGGTAGACTTCTGTTTACTTCCATATCTTGGCTATTGTAATACTGTGCAATGCAGATTTGCCTGCCTGTGTCTTTCCAATTCTCTCTTCTTAGATTATAGGTGGAGGAGTGGGCCTGCTGGATCATATGGTAGCTCAATGTTTACCTTTTTAAGGCACCTCCATTCTGTTCTCATTGGTGGTCCTTTCCAACTTACGTCCCACTTGAAGTTGAGGGTATGCATTTCTCCACAACACCTTCAGCATTTATTGTTTGTAGTTTTCTTGCTGATGGTTATTCTGACAAGTGTGAGCTGATACCTCTTTGTGGTTGAATTCGCATGTGCCTCATAATCCGTTGAAATTGAGCTTGAAGGCATGTCCTTTTTATTTTTCAAGCTGTGATTACCCATTAGTTCTTCAGAGTGTTCTCTTAAAGTATGTGTCACATTTTGAAGTGTTTTGGCCATTACCTCCCTGAAGACATTTTGAGGGCAGGTTTCATTTACAGTTCTGCAGTACTTGTTCCTATGAAATGACCATTAGCACAGGCTTTAAAACTGCCTTTGCAGGTAACTGCCAGAGGGCGGCAGCCTTTCTATGTTCCCCACCCTGGTAACTAGGGAAAAGCCCTTGCGGCCTGTGGTGTTTCTCGGTTATAAATTAGAGTGGAGTGTGCCCGGACAAACCCACACAAGCTGATGTCTCCTTACTTTTGTTGGATTTTTTAATTTAATTTTTATTTTTTATTGGAGTAATTTTCCACTGTGTACGTGGACCACTTCTTCTTTGTGCATTCCTCGGTTGATAGACATTTTCATTGCTTCCAAGTGTTGGCTATGGTAAATATTGTTGGAGTGCAGGATTGCCAGCATGTGACTTTTTGATTCTCATTTTCTCAGGTGATAGGCCCAGCAGTGGGTGTGATTGACTGACTGGTAGCAACGTTTTTCCCTTTCCAAGCACCTTCTTTGTGTTTTCATTCGTGGCACTTAGCACGTCCCCCTTAGAATCGAGGCTACACGTTTCTCCTCAATCGCTTCAGCATTTATTGTTTGCAGCATTTATGCTAATGGCGCTACTGGCTCCTGTGAGCTGATAGGGTTTTGTAATTTCGGTTTGCATGTCTTTGAAAATTCGTAAAACTCATCATTTTTCACCGCGGTTTTCTTTTCTGTTAAAAAAAGGAAACAATTGGGAGTACAATATAACTCTTGATATTGTCTTCTTGGAAGGCTGCCCTCTTTTGAAATTTTTGGTCGATTTTCACCTCAGACTTTTTTTAGAGAGCAGATGTCATTTACCGAACTGCAAGTTTGGTGAATATTTAGTGACCTTTAGCAAGGGTTTTAAATCTCCTGTTGTGGGAAGTGGCCTGAAGCAGGCAGCATTTCTCCATTCCCAAATCTGGGTAATAGGGCAGCAGAGCCTTTCTGGAAGTCGTGTTCCTAGGTTGTAAATTACATTGGAATGTGCATGGAGAAAGCCCCATAAGTTTATGTCTCATTATTTCTTCTTGGTTTTAATTTTTTTTTAATTGGGGTAAAGCTTAGAATATTGTTTGTCCTAGGTGAACACAATCTGGTTCATTTGTACATTATATATATATCTATTCAAGTACAGATCCTCTTCCCATGTAAAATGTTAACAGAGGGTTACGCAGACCTCCCTTGCTATATGGTCGGTCTTTTTGAGATATGTATATAATATGAGTTTGTATACATATAGTAACACTAATCTTAACTTATCTATTCCCCCCACCTTTCGTTTTAGATGAGCATAGTTTGTTTTCTAATTCTGTGAGTGTCTTTCTCTGCGGAAATATGTTCATTTGTGTCAGTTATTAGATAACGCCTATAAGTGATATCATAGAATACAGGTCTTTTGCTTTCCAACTTACCTCATCTTTCGTGATTATCTCCAGACTCATTTGTGGTGCCTCAAAGAGCAATGGTTCATTGTCTTCCATGGCTAATATTCCATTGTGTATATGGACCACTTCTTCTTTATCCATTTACCTGTTGTTGGACATTTTGATTGCTTCACTGTCTTGGATATTGTGAATAAGGCTGCACTGCAGCTTTTGCGGCCTGTGTCTTCTCGATTCTTGTCTTCTCAGGTGAGAGGTCCAATGGTGCCCCTGCTGGATTGAATGGTACCTCCATTTTTACTTTTAAACACAGCTGCTTTCTGTTCTCACTATTGGCTGTTACCCCTTTATGTCTCACCAGCAGGTAGAGGGTACACAGTTCTCTAAAACCCCTTCAGCATTTATTGTTTGTAGACATTTTGCTGATGGTCAGTCGACTGGTGTAAGTTGAAACTTTTTGTAGATTAGTTACCATGCGTCTAAGACTCCCTGAGGTTGAGCTTTTATCCATTTTCCTTTTTTTAAAAAGAGTGTAAGTAAAACTTAACTCTTCATAATCTCTTCTTGAAACATTTGCCTGTTTTGAATTTTTTTGTCCATTCTCTACTTCAGCACAAATTTTTAGGGCAAGTTTCCTTTACAGCCCTGAGTCCCTGTGAATGTTAAGTGACCATTAGCTGTGACTTTAAAGCTGCTCTTGCAGGAAACGGCCACAAGGTGGCAGCATTTCTCCTTTACCAAATTTGGTTACTAGGGAAACAGAGCCTTAATGGAAGTGGTGTTCTAGGTTGTATATTAGAATGGAAAATGCCAGGGAAAAGCCCTTTAAGTTTATGTCTCATTACTTCTTGTTCATATTTGTAATTTACTTTTAATTTTTTATCCCAGCAAATTTGATTACAATGGTTTGTTTGTTCTAGGTGTGCAAGATGTGATTCTTTCACACATATACAGGTATCTATTCTTCCTCGCATCCTTTTCCCATGTAGGTTATGACACAATGTTGAGTAGTCTTCTCCTGGTCTTCCGTACGTCTTTCCTGGTTATATATTTCACATGGTTTGTATATCTCTGTTAACCCCAATACGGTAATGTATCCAATCCTCATCCCTTTCTATTTGGTGAACCATAAGTTTTTTAATGAATCTGTGATTGCCTTTCTCTGTGGAAATATCTTCATTGGTATCAATTTTTAAGTAACTCCTAAAAGTGATATGATAGGATATGTGGCTTTTGCTTTCTCACTTACTACAGGTGGCGTGATTACGTCTAGACTCATCTACGGTGCTGCAAATGGCATTGTTTCATTTTTTTCACTAGCGAATATTCCAGTTGTACATGGAGGAGTTCTTCTTTGTCCTCCCATCTGTTGGTAGACTTCTGTTTACTTCCATATCTTGGCTATTGTAATACTGTGCAATGCAGATTTGCCTGCCTGTGTCTTTCCAATTCTCTCTTCTTAGATTATAGGTGGAGGAGTGGGCCTGCTGGATCATATGGTAGCTCAATGTTTACCTTTTTAAGGCACCTCCATTCTGTTCTCATTGGTGGTCCTTTCCAACTTACGTCCCACTTGAAGTTGAGGGTATGCATTTCTCCACAACACCTTCAGCATTTATTGTTTGTAGTTTTCTTGCTGATGGTTATTCTGACAAGTGTGAGCTGATACCTCTTTGTGGTTGAATTCGCATGTGCCTCATAATCCGTTGAAATTGAGCTTGAAGGCATGTCCTTTTTATTTTTCAAGCTGTGATTACCCATTAGTTCTTCAGAGTGTTCTCTTAAAGTATGTGTCACATTTTGAAGTGTTTTGGCCATTACCTCCCTGAAGACATTTTGAGGGCAGGTTTCATTTACAGTTCTGCAGTACTTGTTCCTATGAAATGACCATTAGCACAGGCTTTAAAACTGCCTTTGCAGGTAACTGCCAGAGGGCGGCAGCCTTTCTATGTTCCCCACCCTGGTAACTAGGGAAAAGCCCTTGCGGCCTGTGGTGTTTCTCGGTTATAAATTAGAGTGGAGTGTGCCCGGACAAACCCACACAAGCTGATGTCTCCTTACTTTTGTTGGATTTTTTAATTTAATTTTTATTTTTTATTGGAGTAATTTTCCACTGTGTACGTGGACCACTTCTTCTTTGTGCATTCCTCGGTTGATAGACATTTTCATTGCTTCCAAGTGTTGGCTATGGTAAATATTGTTGGAGTGCAGGATTGCCAGCATGTGACTTTTTGATTCTCATTTTCTCAGGTGATAGGCCCAGCAGTGGGTGTGATTGACTGACTGGTAGCAACGTTTTTCCCTTTCCAAGCACCTTCTTTGTGTTTTCATTCGTGGCACTTAGCACGTCCCCCTTAGAATCGAGGCTACACGTTTCTCCTCAATCGCTTCAGCATTTATTGTTTGCAGCATTTATGCTAATGGCGCTACTGGCTCCTGTGAGCTGATAGGGTTTTGTAATTTCGGTTTGCATGTCTTTGAAAATTCGTAAAACTCATCATTTTTCACCGCGGTTTTCTTTTCTGTTAAAAAAAGGAAACAATTGGGAGTACAATATAACTCTTGATATTGTCTTCTTGGAAGGCTGCCCTCTTTTGAAATTTTTGGTCGATTTTCACCTCAGACTTTTTTTAGAGAGCAGATGTCATTTACCGAACTGCAAGTTTGGTGAATATTTAGTGACCTTTAGCAAGGGTTTTAAATCTCCTGTTGTGGGAAGTGGCCTGAAGCAGGCAGCATTTCTCCATTCCCAAATCTGGGTAATAGGGCAGCAGAGCCTTTCTGGAAGTCGTGTTCCTAGGTTGTAAATTACATTGGAATGTGCATGGAGAAAGCCCCATAAGTTTATGTCTCATTATTTCTTCTTGGTTTTAATTTTTTTTTAATTGGGGTAAAGCTTAGAATATTGTTTGTCCTAGGTGAACACAATCTGGTTCATTTGTACATTATATATATATCTATTCAAGTACAGATCCTCTTCCCATGTAAAATGTTAACAGAGGGTTACGCAGACCTCCCTTGCTATATGGTCGGTCTTTTTGAGATATGTATATAATATGAGTTTGTATACATATAGTAACACTAATCTTAACTTATCTATTCCCCCCACCTTTCGTTTTAGATGAGCATAGTTTGTTTTCTAATTCTGTGAGTGTCTTTCTCTGCGGAAATATGTTCATTTGTGTCAGTTATTAGATAACGCCTATAAGTGATATCATAGAATACAGGTCTTTTGCTTTCCAACTTACCTCATCTTTCGTGATTATCTCCAGACTCATTTGTGGTGCCTCAAAGAGCAATGGTTCATTGTCTTCCATGGCTAATATTCCATTGTGTATATGGACCACTTCTTCTTTATCCATTTACCTGTTGTTGGACATTTTGATTGCTTCACTGTCTTGGATATTGTGAATAAGGCTGCACTGCAGCTTTTGCGGCCTGTGTCTTCTCGATTCTTGTCTTCTCAGGTGAGAGGTCCAATGGTGCCCCTGCTGGATTGAATGGTACCTCCATTTTTACTTTTAAACACAGCTGCTTTCTGTTCTCACTATTGGCTGTTACCCCTTTATGTCTCACCAGCAGGTAGAGGGTACACAGTTCTCTAAAACCCCTTCAGCATTTATTGTTTGTAGACATTTTGCTGATGGTCAGTCGACTGGTGTAAGTTGAAACTTTTTGTAGATTAGTTACCATGCGTCTAAGACTCCCTGAGGTTGAGCTTTTATCCATTTTCCTTTTTTTAAAAAGAGTGTAAGTAAAACTTAACTCTTCATAATCTCTTCTTGAAACATTTGCCTGTTTTGAATTTTTTTGTCCATTCTCTACTTCAGCACAAATTTTTAGGGCAAGTTTCCTTTACAGCCCTGAGTCCCTGTGAATGTTAAGTGACCATTAGCTGTGACTTTAAAGCTGCTCTTGCAGGAAACGGCCACAAGGTGGCAGCATTTCTCCTTTACCAAATTTGGTTACTAGGGAAACAGAGCCTTAATGGAAGTGGTGTTCTAGGTTGTATATTAGAATGGAAAATGCCAGGGAAAAGCCCTTTAAGTTTATGTCTCATTACTTCTTGTTCATATTTGTAATTTACTTTTAATTTTTTATCCCAGCAAATTTGATTACAATGGTTTGTTTGTTCTAGGTGTGCAAGATGTGATTCTTTCACACATATACAGGTATCTATTCTTCCTCGCATCCTTTTCCCATGTAGGTTATGACACAATGTTGAGTAGTCTTCTCCTGGTCTTCCGTACGTCTTTCCTGGTTATATATTTCACATGGTTTGTATATCTCTGTTAACCCCAATACGGTAATGTATCCAATCCTCATCCCTTTCTATTTGGTGAACCATAAGTTTTTTAATGAATCTGTGATTGCCTTTCTCTGTGGAAATATCTTCATTGGTATCAATTTTTAAGTAACTCCTAAAAGTGATATGATAGGATATGTGGCTTTTGCTTTCTCACTTACTACAGGTGGCGTGATTACGTCTAGACTCATCTACGGTGCTGCAAATGGCATTGTTTCATTTTTTTCACTAGCGAATATTCCAGTTGTACATGGAGGAGTTCTTCTTTGTCCTCCCATCTGTTGGTAGACTTCTGTTTACTTCCATATCTTGGCTATTGTAATACTGTGCAATGCAGATTTGCCTGCCTGTGTCTTTCCAATTCTCTCTTCTTAGATTATAGGTGGAGGAGTGGGCCTGCTGGATCATATGGTAGCTCAATGTTTACCTTTTTAAGGCACCTCCATTCTGTTCTCATTGGTGGTCCTTTCCAACTTACGTCCCACTTGAAGTTGAGGGTATGCATTTCTCCACAACACCTTCAGCATTTATTGTTTGTAGTTTTCTTGCTGATGGTTATTCTGACAAGTGTGAGCTGATACCTCTTTGTGGTTGAATTCGCATGTGCCTCATAATCCGTTGAAATTGAGCTTGAAGGCATGTCCTTTTTATTTTTCAAGCTGTGATTACCCATTAGTTCTTCAGAGTGTTCTCTTAAAGTATGTGTCACATTTTGAAGTGTTTTGGCCATTACCTCCCTGAAGACATTTTGAGGGCAGGTTTCATTTACAGTTCTGCAGTACTTGTTCCTATGAAATGACCATTAGCACAGGCTTTAAAACTGCCTTTGCAGGTAACTGCCAGAGGGCGGCAGCCTTTCTATGTTCCCCACCCTGGTAACTAGGGAAAAGCCCTTGCGGCCTGTGGTGTTTCTCGGTTATAAATTAGAGTGGAGTGTGCCCGGACAAACCCACACAAGCTGATGTCTCCTTACTTTTGTTGGATTTTTTAATTTAATTTTTATTTTTTATTGGAGTAATTTTCCACTGTGTACGTGGACCACTTCTTCTTTGTGCATTCCTCGGTTGATAGACATTTTCATTGCTTCCAAGTGTTGGCTATGGTAAATATTGTTGGAGTGCAGGATTGCCAGCATGTGACTTTTTGATTCTCATTTTCTCAGGTGATAGGCCCAGCAGTGGGTGTGATTGACTGACTGGTAGCAACGTTTTTCCCTTTCCAAGCACCTTCTTTGTGTTTTCATTCGTGGCACTTAGCACGTCCCCCTTAGAATCGAGGCTACACGTTTCTCCTCAATCGCTTCAGCATTTATTGTTTGCAGCATTTATGCTAATGGCGCTACTGGCTCCTGTGAGCTGATAGGGTTTTGTAATTTCGGTTTGCATGTCTTTGAAAATTCGTAAAACTCATCATTTTTCACCGCGGTTTTCTTTTCTGTTAAAAAAAGGTAACAATTGGGAGTACAATATAACTCTTGATATTGTCTTCTTGGAAGGCTGCCCTCTTTTGAAATTTTTGGTCGATTTTCACCTCAGACTTTTTTTAGAGAGCAGATGTCATTTACCGAACTGCAAGTTTGGTGAATATTTAGTGACCTTTAGCAAGGGTTTTAAATCTCCTGTTGTGGGAAGTGGCCTGAAGCAGGCAGCATTTCTCCATTCCCAAATCTGGGTAATAGGGCAGCAGAGCCTTTCTGGAAGTCGTGTTCCTAGGTTGTAAATTACATTGGAATGTGCATGGAGAAAGCCCCATAAGTTTATGTCTCATTATTTCTTCTTGGTTTTAATTTTTTTTTAATTGGGGTAAAGCTTAGAATATTGTTTGTCCTAGGTGAACACAATCTGGTTCATTTGTACATTATATATATATCTATTCAAGTACAGATCCTCTTCCCATGTAAAATGTTAACAGAGGGTTACGCAGACCTCCCTTGCTATATGGTCGGTCTTTTTGAGATATGTATATAATATGAGTTTGTATACATATAGTAACACTAATCTTAACTTATCTATTCCCCCCACCTTTCGTTTTAGATGAGCATAGTTTGTTTTCTAATTCTGTGAGTGTCTTTCTCTGCGGAAATATGTTCATTTGTGTCAGTTATTAGATAACGCCTATAAGTGATATCATAGAATACAGGTCTTTTGCTTTCCAACTTACCTCATCTTTCGTGATTATCTCCAGACTCATTTGTGGTGCCTCAAAGAGCAATGGTTCATTGTCTTCCATGGCTAATATTCCATTGTGTATATGGACCACTTCTTCTTTATCCATTTACCTGTTGTTGGACATTTTGATTGCTTCACTGTCTTGGATATTGTGAATAAGGCTGCACTGCAGCTTTTGCGGCCTGTGTCTTCTCGATTCTTGTCTTCTCAGGTGAGAGGTCCAATGGTGCCCCTGCTGGATTGAATGGTACCTCCATTTTTACTTTTAAACACAGCTGCTTTCTGTTCTCACTATTGGCTGTTACCCCTTTATGTCTCACCAGCAGGTAGAGGGTACACAGTTCTCTAAAACCCCTTCAGCATTTATTGTTTGTAGACATTTTGCTGATGGTCAGTCGACTGGTGTAAGTTGAAACTTTTTGTAGATTAGTTACCATGCGTCTAAGACTCCCTGAGGTTGAGCTTTTATCCATTTTCCTTTTTTTAAAAAGAGTGTAAGTAAAACTTAACTCTTCATAATCTCTTCTTGAAACATTTGCCTGTTTTGAATTTTTTTGTCCATTCTCTACTTCAGCACAAATTTTTAGGGCAAGTTTCCTTTACAGCCCTGAGTCCCTGTGAATGTTAAGTGACCATTAGCTGTGACTTTAAAGCTGCTCTTGCAGGAAACGGCCACAAGGTGGCAGCATTTCTCCTTTACCAAATTTGGTTACTAGGGAAACAGAGCCTTAATGGAAGTGGTGTTCTAGGTTGTATATTAGAATGGAAAATGCCAGGGAAAAGCCCTTTAAGTTTATGTCTCATTACTTCTTGTTCATATTTGTAATTTACTTTTAATTTTTTATCCCAGCAAATTTGATTACAATGGTTTGTTTGTTCTAGGTGTGCAAGATGTGATTCTTTCACACATATACAGGTATCTATTCTTCCTCGCATCCTTTTCCCATGTAGGTTATGACACAATGTTGAGTAGTCTTCTCCTGGTCTTCCGTACGTCTTTCCTGGTTATATATTTCACATGGTTTGTATATCTCTGTTAACCCCAATACGGTAATGTATCCAATCCTCATCCCTTTCTATTTGGTGAACCATAAGTTTTTTAATGAATCTGTGATTGCCTTTCTCTGTGGAAATATCTTCATTGGTATCAATTTTTAAGTAACTCCTAAAAGTGATATGATAGGATATGTGGCTTTTGCTTTCTCACTTACTACAGGTGGCGTGATTACGTCTAGACTCATCTACGGTGCTGCAAATGGCATTGTTTCATTTTTTTCACTAGCGAATATTCCAGTTGTACATGGAGGAGTTCTTCTTTGTCCTCCCATCTGTTGGTAGACTTCTGTTTACTTCCATATCTTGGCTATTGTAATACTGTGCAATGCAGATTTGCCTGCCTGTGTCTTTCCAATTCTCTCTTCTTAGATTATAGGTGGAGGAGTGGGCCTGCTGGATCATATGGTAGCTCAATGTTTACCTTTTTAAGGCACCTCCATTCTGTTCTCATTGGTGGTCCTTTCCAACTTACGTCCCACTTGAAGTTGAGGGTATGCATTTCTCCACAACACCTTCAGCATTTATTGTTTGTAGTTTTCTTGCTGATGGTTATTCTGACAAGTGTGAGCTGATACCTCTTTGTGGTTGAATTCGCATGTGCCTCATAATCCGTTGAAATTGAGCTTGAAGGCATGTCCTTTTTATTTTTCAAGCTGTGATTACCCATTAGTTCTTCAGAGTGTTCTCTTAAAGTATGTGTCACATTTTGAAGTGTTTTGGCCATTACCTCCCTGAAGACATTTTGAGGGCAGGTTTCATTTACAGTTCTGCAGTACTTGTTCCTATGAAATGACCATTAGCACAGGCTTTAAAACTGCCTTTGCAGGTAACTGCCAGAGGGCGGCAGCCTTTCTATGTTCCCCACCCTGGTAACTAGGGAAAAGCCCTTGCGGCCTGTGGTGTTTCTCGGTTATAAATTAGAGTGGAGTGTGCCCGGACAAACCCACACAAGCTGATGTCTCCTTACTTTTGTTGGATTTTTTAATTTAATTTTTATTTTTTATTGGAGTAATTTTCCACTGTGTACGTGGACCACTTCTTCTTTGTGCATTCCTCGGTTGATAGACATTTTCATTGCTTCCAAGTGTTGGCTATGGTAAATATTGTTGGAGTGCAGGATTGCCAGCATGTGACTTTTTGATTCTCATTTTCTCAGGTGATAGGCCCAGCAGTGGGTGTGATTGACTGACTGGTAGCAACGTTTTTCCCTTTCCAAGCACCTTCTTTGTGTTTTCATTCGTGGCACTTAGCACGTCCCCCTTAGAATCGAGGCTACACGTTTCTCCTCAATCGCTTCAGCATTTATTGTTTGCAGCATTTATGCTAATGGCGCTACTGGCTCCTGTGAGCTGATAGGGTTTTGTAATTTCGGTTTGCATGTCTTTGAAAATTCGTAAAACTCATCATTTTTCACCGCGGTTTTCTTTTCTGTTAAAAAAAGGTAACAATTGGGAGTACAATATAACTCTTGATATTGTCTTCTTGGAAGGCTGCCCTCTTTTGAAATTTTTGGTCGATTTTCACCTCAGACTTTTTTTAGAGAGCAGATGTCATTTACCGAACTGCAAGTTTGGTGAATATTTAGTGACCTTTAGCAAGGGTTTTAAATCTCCTGTTGTGGGAAGTGGCCTGAAGCAGGCAGCATTTCTCCATTCCCAAATCTGGGTAATAGGGCAGCAGAGCCTTTCTGGAAGTCGTGTTCCTAGGTTGTAAATTACATTGGAATGTGCATGGAGAAAGCCCCATAAGTTTATGTCTCATTATTTCTTCTTGGTTTTAATTTTTTTTTAATTGGGGTAAAGCTTAGAATATTGTTTGTCCTAGGTGAACACAATCTGGTTCATTTGTACATTATATATATATCTATTCAAGTACAGATCCTCTTCCCATGTAAAATGTTAACAGAGGGTTACGCAGACCTCCCTTGCTATATGGTCGGTCTTTTTGAGATATGTATATAATATGAGTTTGTATACATATAGTAACACTAATCTTAACTTATCTATTCCCCCCACCTTTCGTTTTAGATGAGCATAGTTTGTTTTCTAATTCTGTGAGTGTCTTTCTCTGCGGAAATATGTTCATTTGTGTCAGTTATTAGATAACGCCTATAAGTGATATCATAGAATACAGGTCTTTTGCTTTCCAACTTACCTCATCTTTCGTGATTATCTCCAGACTCATTTGTGGTGCCTCAAAGAGCAATGGTTCATTGTCTTCCATGGCTAATATTCCATTGTGTATATGGACCACTTCTTCTTTATCCATTTACCTGTTGTTGGACATTTTGATTGCTTCACTGTCTTGGATATTGTGAATAAGGCTGCACTGCAGCTTTTGCGGCCTGTGTCTTCTCGATTCTTGTCTTCTCAGGTGAGAGGTCCAATGGTGCCCCTGCTGGATTGAATGGTACCTCCATTTTTACTTTTAAACACAGCTGCTTTCTGTTCTCACTATTGGCTGTTACCCCTTTATGTCTCACCAGCAGGTAGAGGGTACACAGTTCTCTAAAACCCCTTCAGCATTTATTGTTTGTAGACATTTTGCTGATGGTCAGTCGACTGGTGTAAGTTGAAACTTTTTGTAGATTAGTTACCATGCGTCTAAGACTCCCTGAGGTTGAGCTTTTATCCATTTTCCTTTTTTTAAAAAGAGTGTAAGTAAAACTTAACTCTTCATAATCTCTTCTTGAAACATTTGCCTGTTTTGAATTTTTTTGTCCATTCTCTACTTCAGCACAAATTTTTAGGGCAAGTTTCCTTTACAGCCCTGAGTCCCTGTGAATGTTAAGTGACCATTAGCTGTGACTTTAAAGCTGCTCTTGCAGGAAACGGCCACAAGGTGGCAGCATTTCTCCTTTACCAAATTTGGTTACTAGGGAAACAGAGCCTTAATGGAAGTGGTGTTCTAGGTTGTATATTAGAATGGAAAATGCCAGGGAAAAGCCCTTTAAGTTTATGTCTCATTACTTCTTGTTCATATTTGTAATTTACTTTTAATTTTTTATCCCAGCAAATTTGATTACAATGGTTTGTTTGTTCTAGGTGTGCAAGATGTGATTCTTTCACACATATACAGGTATCTATTCTTCCTCGCATCCTTTTCCCATGTAGGTTATGACACAATGTTGAGTAGTCTTCTCCTGGTCTTCCGTACGTCTTTCCTGGTTATATATTTCACATGGTTTGTATATCTCTGTTAACCCCAATACGGTAATGTATCCAATCCTCATCCCTTTCTATTTGGTGAACCATAAGTTTTTTAATGAATCTGTGATTGCCTTTCTCTGTGGAAATATCTTCATTGGTATCAATTTTTAAGTAACTCCTAAAAGTGATATGATAGGATATGTGGCTTTTGCTTTCTCACTTACTACAGGTGGCGTGATTACGTCTAGACTCATCTACGGTGCTGCAAATGGCATTGTTTCATTTTTTTCACTAGCGAATATTCCAGTTGTACATGGAGGAGTTCTTCTTTGTCCTCCCATCTGTTGGTAGACTTCTGTTTACTTCCATATCTTGGCTATTGTAATACTGTGCAATGCAGATTTGCCTGCCTGTGTCTTTCCAATTCTCTCTTCTTAGATTATAGGTGGAGGAGTGGGCCTGCTGGATCATATGGTAGCTCAATGTTTACCTTTTTAAGGCACCTCCATTCTGTTCTCATTGGTGGTCCTTTCCAACTTACGTCCCACTTGAAGTTGAGGGTATGCATTTCTCCACAACACCTTCAGCATTTATTGTTTGTAGTTTTCTTGCTGATGGTTATTCTGACAAGTGTGAGCTGATACCTCTTTGTGGTTGAATTCGCATGTGCCTCATAATCCGTTGAAATTGAGCTTGAAGGCATGTCCTTTTTATTTTTCAAGCTGTGATTACCCATTAGTTCTTCAGAGTGTTCTCTTAAAGTATGTGTCACATTTTGAAGTGTTTTGGCCATTACCTCCCTGAAGACATTTTGAGGGCAGGTTTCATTTACAGTTCTGCAGTACTTGTTCCTATGAAATGACCATTAGCACAGGCTTTAAAACTGCCTTTGCAGGTAACTGCCAGAGGGCGGCAGCCTTTCTATGTTCCCCACCCTGGTAACTAGGGAAAAGCCCTTGCGGCCTGTGGTGTTTCTCGGTTATAAATTAGAGTGGAGTGTGCCCGGACAAACCCACACAAGCTGATGTCTCCTTACTTTTGTTGGATTTTTTAATTTAATTTTTATTTTTTATTGGAGTAATTTTCCACTGTGTACGTGGACCACTTCTTCTTTGTGCATTCTTCGGTTGATAGACATTTTCATTGCTTCCAAGTGTTGGCTATGGTAAATATTGTTGGAGTGCAGGATTGCCAGCATGTGACTTTTTGATTCTCATTTTCTCAGGTGATAGGCCCAGCAGTGGGTGTGATTGACTGACTGGTAGCAACGTTTTTCCCTTTCCAAGCACCTTCTTTGTGTTTTCATTCGTGGCACTTAGCACGTCCCCCTTAGAATCGAGGCTACACGTTTCTCCTCAATCGCTTCAGCATTTATTGTTTGCAGCATTTATGCTAATGGCGCTACTGGCTCCTGTGAGCTGATAGGGTTTTGTAATTTGGGTTTGCATGTCTTTGAAAATTCGTAAAACTCATCATTTTTCTCCGCGGTTTTCTTTTCTGTTAAAAAAAGGAAACAATTGGGAGTACAATATAATTCTTGATATTGTCTTCTTGGAAGGCTGCCCTCTTTTGAATTTTTTGGTCGATCTTCACCTCAGACTTTTTTTAGAGAGCAGGTGTCATTTACCAAACTGCAAGTTTGGTGAATATTTAGGGACCTTTAGCAAGGGTTTTAAATCTCCTGTTGTGGGAAGTGGCCTGAAGCAGGCAGCATTTCTCCATTCCCAAATCTGGGTAATAGGGCAGCAGAGCCTTTCTGGAAGTCGTGTTCCTAGGTTGTAAATTACATTGGAATGTGCATGGAGAAAGCCCCATAAGTTTATGTCTCATTATTTCTTCTTGGTTTTAATTTTTTTTTAATTGGGGTAAAGCTTAGAATATTGTTTGTCCTAGGTGAACACAATCTGGTTCATTTGTACATTATATATATATCTATTCAAGTACAGATCCTCTTCCCATGTAAAATGTTAACAGAGGGTTACGCAGACCTCCCTTGCTATATGGTCGGTCTTTTTGAGATATGTATATAATATGAGTTTGTATACATATAGTAACACTAATCTTAACTTATCTATTCCCCCCACCTTTCGTTTTAGATGAGCATAGTTTGTTTTCTAATTCTGTGAGTGTCTTTCTCTGCGGAAATATGTTCATTTGTGTCAGTTATTAGATAACGCCTATAAGTGATATCATAGAATACAGGTCTTTTGCTTTCCAACTTACCTCATCTTTCGTGATTATCTCCAGACTCATTTGTGGTGCCTCAAAGAGCAATGGTTCATTGTCTTCCATGGCTAATATTCCATTGTGTATATGGACCACTTCTTCTTTATCCATTTACCTGTTGTTGGACATTTTGATTGCTTCACTGTCTTGGATATTGTGAATAAGGCTGCACTGCAGCTTTTGCGGCCTGTGTCTTCTCGATTCTTGTCTTCTCAGGTGAGAGGTCCAATGGTGCCCCTGCTGGATTGAATGGTACCTCCATTTTTACTTTTAAACACAGCTGCTTTCTGTTCTCACTATTGGCTGTTACCCCTTTATGTCTCACCAGCAGGTAGAGGGTACACAGTTCTCTAAAACCCCTTCAGCATTTATTGTTTGTAGACATTTTGCTGATGGTCAGTCGACTGGTGTAAGTTGAAACTTTTTGTAGATTAGTTACCATGCGTCTAAGACTCCCTGAGGTTGAGCTTTTATCCATTTTCCTTTTTTTAAAAAGAGTGTAAGTAAAACTTAACTCTTCATAATCTCTTCTTGAAACATTTGCCTGTTTTGAATTTTTTTGTCCATTCTCTACTTCAGCACAAATTTTTAGGGCAAGTTTCCTTTACAGCCCTGAGTCCCTGTGAATGTTAAGTGACCATTAGCTGTGACTTTAAAGCTGCTCTTGCAGGAAACGGCCACAAGGTGGCAGCATTTCTCCTTTACCAAATTTGGTTACTAGGGAAACAGAGCCTTAATGGAAGTGGTGTTCTAGGTTGTATATTAGAATGGAAAATGCCAGGGAAAAGCCCTTTAAGTTTATGTCTCATTACTTCTTGTTCATATTTGTAATTTACTTTTAATTTTTTATCCCAGCAAATTTGATTACAATGGTTTGTTTGTTCTAGGTGTGCAAGATGTGATTCTTTCACACATATACAGGTATCTATTCTTCCTCGCATCCTTTTCCCATGTAGGTTATGACACAATGTTGAGTAGTCTTCTCCTGGTCTTCCGTACGTCTTTCCTGGTTATATATTTCACATGGTTTGTATATCTCTGTTAACCCCAATACGGTAATGTATCCAATCCTCATCCCTTTCTATTTGGTGAACCATAAGTTTTTTAATGAATCTGTGATTGCCTTTCTCTGTGGAAATATCTTCATTGGTATCAATTTTTAAGTAACTCCTAAAAGTGATATGATAGGATATGTGGCTTTTGCTTTCTCACTTACTACAGGTGGCGTGATTACGTCTAGACTCATCTACGGTGCTGCAAATGGCATTGTTTCATTTTTTTCACTAGCGAATATTCCAGTTGTACATGGAGGAGTTCTTCTTTGTCCTCCCATCTGTTGGTAGACTTCTGTTTACTTCCATATCTTGGCTATTGTAATACTGTGCAATGCAGATTTGCCTGCCTGTGTCTTTCCAATTCTCTCTTCTTAGATTATAGGTGGAGGAGTGGGCCTGCTGGATCATATGGTAGCTCAATGTTTACCTTTTTAAGGCACCTCCATTCTGTTCTCATTGGTGGTCCTTTCCAACTTACGTCCCACTTGAAGTTGAGGGTATGCATTTCTCCACAACACCTTCAGCATTTATTGTTTGTAGTTTTCTTGCTGATGGTTATTCTGACAAGTGTGAGCTGATACCTCTTTGTGGTTGAATTCGCATGTGCCTCATAATCCGTTGAAATTGAGCTTGAAGGCATGTCCTTTTTATTTTTCAAGCTGTGATTACCCATTAGTTCTTCAGAGTGTTCTCTTAAAGTATGTGTCACATTTTGAAGTGTTTTGGCCATTACCTCCCTGAAGACATTTTGAGGGCAGGTTTCATTTACAGTTCTGCAGTACTTGTTCCTATGAAATGACCATTAGCACAGGCTTTAAAACTGCCTTTGCAGGTAACTGCCAGAGGGCGGCAGCCTTTCTATGTTCCCCACCCTGGTAACTAGGGAAAAGCCCTTGCGGCCTGTGGTGTTTCTCGGTTATAAATTAGAGTGGAGTGTGCCCGGACAAACCCACACAAGCTGATGTCTCCTTACTTTTGTTGGATTTTTTAATTTAATTTTTATTTTTTATTGGAGTAATTTTCCACTGTGTACGTGGACCACTTCTTCTTTGTGCATTCCTCGGTTGATAGACATTTTCATTGCTTCCAAGTGTTGGCTATGGTAAATATTGTTGGAGTGCAGGATTGCCAGCATGTGACTTTTTGATTCTCATTTTCTCAGGTGATAGGCCCAGCAGTGGGTGTGATTGACTGACTGGTAGCAACGTTTTTCCCTTTCCAAGCACCTTCTTTGTGTTTTCATTCGTGGCACTTAGCACGTCCCCCTTAGAATCGAGGCTACACGTTTCTCCTCAATCGCTTCAGCATTTATTGTTTGCAGCATTTATGCTAATGGCGCTACTGGCTCCTGTGAGCTGATAGGGTTTTGTAATTTCGGTTTGCATGTCTTTGAAAATTCGTAAAACTCATCATTTTTCACCGCGGTTTTCTTTTCTGTTAAAAAAAGGAAACAATTGGGAGTACAATATAACTCTTGATATTGTCTTCTTGGAAGGCTGCCCTCTTTTGAAATTTTTGGTCGATTTTCACCTCAGACTTTTTTTAGAGAGCAGATGTCATTTACCGAACTGCAAGTTTGGTGAATATTTAGTGACCTTTAGCAAGGGTTTTAAATCTCCTGTTGTGGGAAGTGGCCTGAAGCAGGCAGCATTTCTCCATTCCCAAATCTGGGTAATAGGGCAGCAGAGCCTTTCTGGAAGTCGTGTTCCTAGGTTGTAAATTACATTGGAATGTGCATGGAGAAAGCCCCATAAGTTTATGTCTCATTATTTCTTCTTGGTTTTAATTTTTTTTTAATTGGGGTAAAGCTTAGAATATTGTTTGTCCTAGGTGAACACAATCTGGTTCATTTGTACATTATATATATATCTATTCAAGTACAGATCCTCTTCCCATGTAAAATGTTAACAGAGGGTTACGCAGACCTCCCTTGCTATATGGTCGGTCTTTTTGAGATATGTATATAATATGAGTTTGTATACATATAGTAACACTAATCTTAACTTATCTATTCCCCCCACCTTTCGTTTTAGATGAGCATAGTTTGTTTTCTAATTCTGTGAGTGTCTTTCTCTGCGGAAATATGTTCATTTGTGTCAGTTATTAGATAACGCCTATAAGTGATATCATAGAATACAGGTCTTTTGCTTTCCAACTTACCTCATCTTTCGTGATTATCTCCAGACTCATTTGTGGTGCCTCAAAGAGCAATGGTTCATTGTCTTCCATGGCTAATATTCCATTGTGTATATGGACCACTTCTTCTTTATCCATTTACCTGTTGTTGGACATTTTGATTGCTTCACTGTCTTGGATATTGTGAATAAGGCTGCACTGCAGCTTTTGCGGCCTGTGTCTTCTCGATTCTTGTCTTCTCAGGTGAGAGGTCCAATGGTGCCCCTGCTGGATTGAATGGTACCTCCATTTTTACTTTTAAACACAGCTGCTTTCTGTTCTCACTATTGGCTGTTACCCCTTTATGTCTCACCAGCAGGTAGAGGGTACACAGTTCTCTAAAACCCCTTCAGCATTTATTGTTTGTAGACATTTTGCTGATGGTCAGTCGACTGGTGTAAGTTGAAACTTTTTGTAGATTAGTTACCATGCGTCTAACACTCCCTGAGGTTGAGCTTTTATCCATTTTCCTTTTTTTAAAAAGAGTGTAAGTAAAACTTAACTCTTCATAATCTCTTCTTGAAACATTTGCCTGTTTTGAATTTTTTTGTCCATTCTCTACTTCAGCACAAATTTTTAGGGCAAGTTTCCTTTACAGCCCTGAGTCCTTGTGATTGTTAAGTGACCATTAGCTGTGACTTTAAAGCTGCTCTTGCAGGAAACGGCCACAAGGTGGCAGCATTTCTCCTTTACCAAATTTGGTTACTAGGGAAACAGAGCCTTAATGGAAGTGGTGTTCTAGGTTGTATATTAGAATGGAAAATGCCAGGGAAAAGCCCTTTAAGTTTATGTCTCATTACTTCTTGTTCATATTTGTAATTTACTTTTAATTTTTTATCCCAGCAAATTTGATTACAATGGTTTGTTTGTTCTAGGTGTGCAAGATGTGATTCTTTCACACATATACAGGTATCTATTCTTCCTCGCATCCTTTTCCCATGTAGGTTATGACACAATGTTGAGTAGTCTTCTCCTGGTCTTCCGTACGTCTTTCCTGGTTATATATTTCACATGGTTTGTATATCTCTGTTAACCCCAATACGGTAATGTATCCAATCCTCATCCCTTTCTATTTGGTGAACCATAAGTTTTTTAATGAATCTGTGATTGCCTTTCTCTGTGGAAATATCTTCATTGGTATCAATTTTTAAGTAACTCCTAAAAGTGATATGATAGGATATGTGGCTTTTGCTTTCTCACTTACTACAGGTGGCGTGATTACGTCTAGACTCATCTACGGTGCTGCAAATGGCATTGTTTCATTTTTTTCACTAGCGAATATTCCAGTTGTACATGGAGGAGTTCTTCTTTGTCCTCCCATCTGTTGGTAGACTTCTGTTTACTTCCATATCTTGGCTATTGTAATACTGTGCAATGCAGATTTGCCTGCCTGTGTCTTTCCAATTCTCTCTTCTTAGATTATAGGTGGAGGAGTGGGCCTGCTGGATCATATGGTAGCTCAATGTTTACCTTTTTAAGGCACCTCCATTCTGTTCTCATTGGTGGTCCTTTCCAACTTACGTCCCACTTGAAGTTGAGGGTATGCATTTCTCCACAACACCTTCAGCATTTATTGTTTGTAGTTTTCTTGCTGATGGTTATTCTGACAAGTGTGAGCTGATACCTCTTTGTGGTTGAATTCGCATGTGCCTCATAATCCGTTGAAATTGAGCTTGAAGGCATGTCCTTTTTATTTTTCAAGCTGTGATTACCCATTAGTTCTTCAGAGTGTTCTCTTAAAGTATGTGTCACATTTTGAAGTGTTTTGGCCATTACCTCCCTGAAGACATTTTGAGGGCAGGTTTCATTTACAGTTCTGCAGTACTTGTTCCTATGAAATGACCATTAGCACAGGCTTTAAAACTGCTTTTGCAGGTAACTGCCAGAGGGCGGCAGCCTTTCTATGTTCCCCACCCTGTTAACTAGGGAAAAGCCCTTGCGGCCTGTGGTGTTTCTAGGTTATAAATTAGAGTGGAGTGTGCCCGGACAAACCCACACAAGCTGATGTCTCCTTACTTTTGTTGGATATTTAAATTTAATTTTTATTTTTTATTGGAGTAATTTTCCACTGTGTACGTGGACCACTTCTTCTTTGTGCATTCCTCGGTTGATGGACATTTTCATTGCTTCCAAGTGTTGGCTATGGTAAATATTGTTGGAGTGCAGGATTGCCAGCCTGTGACTTTTTGATTCTCATTTTCTCAGGTGATAGGCCCAGCAGTGGGTGTGATTGACTGACTGGTAACACCGTTTTTCCCTTTCCAAGCACCTTCTTTGTGTTTTCATTCGTGGCACTTAGCACCTCCCCCTTAGAATCGAGGGTACACATTTCTCCTCAATCGCTTCAGCATTTATTGTTTGCAGCATTTATGCTAATGGCCCTACTGGCTCCTGTGAGCTGATAGGGTTTTGTAATTTGGGTTTGCATGTCTTTGAAAATTCGTAAAACTCATCATTTTTCTCCGCGGTTTTCTTTTCTGTTAAAAAAAGGAAACAATTGGGAGTACAATATAATTCTTGATATTGTCTTCTTGGAAGGCTGCCCTCTTTTGAATTTTTTGGTCGATCTTCACCTCAGACTTTTTTTAGAGAGCAGGTGTCATTTACCAAACTGCAAGTTTGGTGAATATTTAGGGACCTTTAGCAAGGGTTTTAAATCTCCTGTTGTGGGAAGTGGCCTGAAGCAGGCAGCATTTCTCCATTCCCAAATCTGGGTAATAGGGCAGCAGAGCCTTTCTGGAAGTCGTGTTCCTAGGTTGTAAATTACATTGGAATGTGCATGGAGAAAGCCCCATAAGTTTATGTCTCATTATTTCTTCTTGGTTTTAATTTTTTTTTAATTGGGGTAAAGCTTAGAATATTGTTTGTCCTAGGTGAACACAATCTGGTTCATTTGTACATTATATATATATCTATTCAAGTACAGATCCTCTTCCCATGTAAAATGTTAACAGAGGGTTACGCAGACCTCCCTTGCTATATGGTCGGTCTTTTTGAGATATGTATATAATATGAGTTTGTATACATATAGTAACACTAATCTTAACTTATCTATTCCCCCCACCTTTCGTTTTAGATGAGCATAGTTTGTTTTCTAATTCTGTGAGTGTCTTTCTCTGCGGAAATATGTTCATTTGTGTCAGTTATTAGATAACGCCTATAAGTGATATCATAGAATACAGGTCTTTTGCTTTCCAACTTACCTCATCTTTCGTGATTATCTCCAGACTCATTTGTGGTGCCTCAAAGAGCAATGGTTCATTGTCTTCCATGGCTAATATTCCATTGTGTATATGGACCACTTCTTCTTTATCCATTTACCTGTTGTTGGACATTTTGATTGCTTCACTGTCTTGGATATTGTGAATAAGGCTGCACTGCAGCTTTTGCGGCCTGTGTCTTCTCGATTCTTGTCTTCTCAGGTGAGAGGTCCAATGGTGCCCCTGCTGGATTGAATGGTACCTCCATTTTTACTTTTAAACACAGCTGCTTTCTGTTCTCACTATTGGCTGTTACCCCTTTATGTCTCACCAGCAGGTAGAGGGTACACAGTTCTCTAAAACCCCTTCAGCATTTATTGTTTGTAGACATTTTGCTGATGGTCAGTCGACTGGTGTAAGTTGAAACTTTTTGTAGATTAGTTACCATGCGTCTAACACTCCCTGAGGTTGAGCTTTTATCCATTTTCCTTTTTTTAAAAAGAGTGTAAGTAAAACTTAACTCTTCATAATCTCTTCTTGAAACATTTGCCTGTTTTGAATTTTTTTGTCCATTCTCTACTTCAGCACAAATTTTTAGGGCAAGTTTCCTTTACAGCCCTGAGTCCTTGTGAATGTTAAGTGACCATTAGCTGTGACTTTAAAGCTGCTCTTGCAGGAAACGGCCACAAGGTGGCAGCATTTCTCCTTTACCAAATTTGGTTACTAGGGAAACAGAGCCTTAATGGAAGTGGTGTTCTATGTTGTATATTAGAATGGAAAATGCCAGGGAAAAGCCCTTTAAGTTTATGTCTCATTACTTCTTGTTCATATTTGTAATTTACTTTTAATTTTTTATCCCAGCAAATTTGATTACAATGGTTTGTTTGTTCTAGGTGTGCAAGATGTGATTCTTTCACACATATACAGGTATCTATTCTTCCTCGCATCCTTTTCCCATGTAGGTTATGACACAATGTTGAGTAGTCTTCTCCTGGTCTTCCGTACGTCTTTCCTGGTTATATATTTCACATGGTTTGTATATCTCTGTTAACCCCAATACGGTAATGTATCCAATCCTCATCCCTTTCTATTTGGTGAACCATAAGTTTTTTAATGAATCTGTGATTGCCTTTCTCTGTGGAAATATCTTCATTGGTATCAATTTTTAAGTAACTCCTAAAAGTGATATGATAGGATATGTGGCTTTTGCTTTCTCACTTACTACAGGTGGCGTGATTACGTCTAGACTCATCTACGGTGCTGCAAATGGCATTGTTTCATTTTTTTCACTAGCGAATATTCCAGTTGTACATGGAGGAGTTCTTCTTTGTCCTCCCATCTGTTGGTAGACTTCTGTTTACTTCCATATCTTGGCTATTGTAATACTGTGCAATGCAGATTTGCCTGCCTGTGTCTTTCCAATTCTCTCTTCTTAGATTATAGGTGGAGGAGTGGGCCTGCTGGATCATATGGTAGCTCAATGTTTACCTTTTTAAGGCACCTCCATTCTGTTCTCATTGGTGGTCCTTTCCAACTTACGTCCCACTTGAAGTTGAGGGTATGCATTTCTCCACAACACCTTCAGCATTTATTGTTTGTAGTTTTCTTGCTGATGGTTATTCTGACAAGTGTGAGCTGATACCTCTTTGTGGTTGAATTCGCATGTGCCTCATAATCCGTTGAAATTGAGCTTGAAGGCATGTCCTTTTTATTTTTCAAGCTGTGATTACCCATTAGTTCTTCAGAGTGTTCTCTTAAAGTATGTGTCACATTTTGAAGTGTTTTGGCCATTACCTCCCTGAAGACATTTTGAGGGCAGGTTTCATTTACAGTTCTGCAGTACTTGTTCCTATGAAATGACCATTAGCACAGGCTTTAAAACTGCCTTTGCAGGTAACTGCCAGAGGGCGGCAGCCTTTCTATGTTCCCCACCCTGGTAACTAGGGAAAAGCCCTTGCGGCCTGTGGTTTTTCTCGGTTATAAATTAGAGTGGAGTGTGCCCGGACAAACCCACACAAGCTGATGTCTCCTTACTTTTGTTGGATTTTTTAATTTAATTTTTATTTTTTATTGGAGTAATTTTCCACTGTGTACGTGGACCACTTCTTCTTTGTGCATTCCTCGGTTGATAGACATTTTCATTGCTTCCAAGTGTTGGCTATGGTAAATATTGTTGGAGTGCAGGATTGCCAGCATGTGACTTTTTGATTCTCATTTTCTCAGGTGATAGGCCCAGCAGTGGGTGTGATTGACTGACTGGTAGCAACGTTTTTCCCTTTCCAAGCACCTTCTTTGTGTTTTCATTCGTGGCACTTAGCACGTCCCCCTTAGAATCGAGGCTACACGTTTCTCCTCAATCGCTTCAGCATTTATTGTTTGCAGCATTTATGCTAATGGCGCTACTGGCTCCTGTGAGCTGATAGGGTTTTGTAATTTTGGTTTGCATGTCTTTGAAAATTCGTAAAACTCATCATTTTTCTCCGCGGTTTTCTTTTCTGTTAAAAAAAGGAAACAATTGGGAGTACAATATAACTCTTGATATTGTTTTCTTGGAAGGCTGCCCTCTTTTGAAATTTTTGGTCGATTTTCACCTCAGACTTTTTTTAGAGAGCAGATGTCATTTACCGAAATGCAAGTTTGGTGAATATTTAGTGACCTTTAGCAAGGGTTTTAAATCTCCTGTTGTGGGAAGTGGCCTGAAGCAGGCAGCATTTCTCCATTCCCAAATCTGGGTAATAGGGCAGCAGAGCCTTTCTGGAAGTCGTGTTCCTAGGTTGTAAATTACATTGGAATGTGCATGGAGAAAGCCCCATAAGTTTATGTCTCATTATTTCTTCTTGGTTTTAATTTTTTTTTAATTGGGGTAAAGCTTAGAATATTGTTTGTCCTAGGTGAACACAATCTGGTTCATTTGTACATTATATATATCTATTCAACTACAGATCCTCTTCCCATGTAAAATGTTAACAGAGGGTTCCGCAGACCTCCCTTGCTATATGGTCGGTCTTTTTGAGATATGTATATAATATGAGTTTGTATACATATAGTAACACTAATCTTAACTTATCTATTCCCCCCACCTTTCGTTTTAGATGAGCATAGTTTGTTTTCTAATTCTGTGAGTGTCTTTCTCTGCGGAAATATGTTCATTTGTGTCAGTTATTAGATAACGCCTATAAGTGATATCATAGAATACAGGTCTTTTGCTTTCCAACTTACCTCATCTTTCGTGATTATCTCCAGACTCATTTGTGGTGCCTCAAAGAGCAATGGTTCATTGTCTTCCATGGTTAATATTCCATTGTGTATATGGACCACTTCTTCTTTATCCATTTACCTGTTGTTGGACATTTTGATTGCTTCACTGTCTTGGATATTGTGAATAAGGCTGCACTGCAGCTTTTGCGGCCTGTGTCTTCTCGATTCTTGTCTTCTCAGGTGAGAGGTCCAATGGTGCCCCTGCTGGATTGAATGGTACCTCCATTTTTACTTTTAAACACAGCTGCTTTCTGTTCTCACTATTGGCTGTTACCCCTTTATGTCTCACCAGCAGGTAGAGGGTACACAGTTCTCTAAAACCCCTTCAGCATTTATTGTTTGTAGACATTTTGCTGATGGTCAGTCGACTGGTGTAAGTTGAAACTTTTTGTAGATT
The DNA here is from genome assembly GCF_965194825.1 of Balaenoptera physalus. NCBI lineage: Eukaryota > Metazoa > Chordata > Mammalia > Artiodactyla > Balaenopteridae > Balaenoptera > Balaenoptera physalus. The sequence continues at coordinate 35,404 of NW_028125452.1, read as the reverse complement.
AGTTACCATGCGTCTAACAATCCCTGAGGTTGAGCTTTTATCCATTTTCCTGTTTTTAAAAAGAGTGTAAGTAAAACTTAACTCTTCATAATCTCTTCTTGAAACATTTGCCTGTTTTGAATTTTTTTGTCCATTCTCTACTTCAGCACAAATTTTTAGGGCAAGTTTCCTTTACAGCCCTGAGTCCTTGTGAATGTTAAGTGACCATTAGCTGTGACTTTAAAGCTGCTCTTGCAGGAAACGGCCACAAGGTGGCAGCATTTCTCCTTTACCAAATTTGGTTACTACGGAAACAGAGCCTTAATGGAAGTGGTGTTCTAGGTTGTATATTAGAATGGAAAATGCCAGGAAAAAGCCCTTTAAGTTTATGTCTCATTACTTCTTGTCCATATTTGTAATTTACTTTTAATTTTTTATCCCAGCAAATTTGATTACAATGGTTTGTTTGTTCTAGGTGTGCAAGATGTGGTTCTTTCACACATATACAGGTATCTATTCTTCCTCGCATCCTTTTCCCATGTAGGTTATGACACAATGTTGAGTAGTCTTCTCCTGGTCTTCCGTACGTCTTTCCTGGTTATATATTTCACATGGTTTGTATATCTCTGTTAACCCCAATATGGTAATGTATCCAATCCTCATCCCTTTCTATTTGGTGAACCATAAGTTTTTTAATGAATCTGTGATTGCCTTTCTCTGTGGAAATATCTTCATTGGTATCAATTTTTAAGTAACTCCTAAAAGTGATATGATAGGATATGTGGCTTTTGCTTTCTCACTTACTACAGGTGGCGTGATTACGTCTAGACTCATCTACGGTGCTGCAAATGGCATTGTTTCATTTTTTTCACTAGCGAATATTCCAGTTGTACATGGAGGAGTTCTTCTTTGTCCTCCCATCTGTTGGTAGACTTTTGTTTACTTCCATATCTTGGCTATTGTAATACTGTGCAATGCAGATTTGCCTGCCTGTGTCTTTCCAATTCTCTCTTCTTAGATTATAGGTGGAGGAGTGGGCCTGCTGGATCATATGGTAGCTCAATGTTTACCTTTTTAAGGCACCTCCATTCTGTTCTCATTGGTGGTCCTTTCCAACTTACGTCCCACTTGAAGTTGAGGGTATGCATTTCTCCACAACACCTTCAGCATTTATTGTTTGTAGTTTTCTTGCTGATGGTTATTCTGACAAGTGTGAACTGATACCTCTTTGTGGTTGAATTCGCATGTGCCTCATAATCCGTTGAAACTGAGCTTGAAGGCATGTCCTTTTTATTTTTCAAGCTGTGATTACCCATTAGTTCTTCAGAGTGTTCTCTTAAAGTATGTGTCACATTTTGAAGTGTTTTGGCCATTACCTCCCTGAAGACATTTTGAGGGCAGGTTTCATTTACAGTTCTGCAGTACTTGTTCCTATGAAATGACCATTAGCACAGGCTTTAAAACTGCTTTTGCAGGTAACTGCCAGAGGGCGGCAGCCTTTCTATGTTCCCCACCCTGTTAACTAGGGAAAAGCCCTTGCGGCCTGTGGTGTTTCTAGGTTATAAATTAGAGTGGAGTGTGCCCGGAGAAACCCACACAAGCTGATGTCTCCTTACTTTTGTTGGATATTTAAATTTAATTTTTATTTTTTATTGGAGTAATTTTCCACTGTGTACGTGGACCACTTCTTCTTTGTGCATTCCTCGGTTGATGGACATTTTCATTGCTTCCAAGTGTTGGCTATGGTAAATATTGTTGGAGTGCAGGATTGCCAGCCTGTGACTTTTTGATTCTCATTTTCTCAGGTGATAGGCCCAGCAGTGGGTGTGATTGACTGACTGGTAACACCGTTTTTCCCTTTCCAAGCACCTTCTTTGTGTTTTCATTCGTGGCACTTAGCACCTCCCCCTTAGAATCGAGGGTACACATTTCTCCTCAATCGCTTCAGCATTTATTGTTTGCAGCATTTATGCTAATGGCCCTACTGGCTCCTGTGAGCTGATAGGGTTTTGTAATTTGGGTTTGCATGTCTTTGAAAATTCGTAAAACTCATCATTTTTCTCCGCGGTTTTCTTTTCTGTTAAAAAAAGGAAACAATTGGGAGTACAATATAATTCTTGATATTGTCTTCTTGGAAGGCTGCCCTCTTTTGAATTTTTTGGTCGATCTTCACCTCAGACTTTTTTTAGAGAGCAGGTGTCATTTACCAAACTGCAAGTTTGGTGAATATTTAGGGACCTTTAGCAAGGGTTTTAAATCTCCTGTTGTGGGAAGTGGCCTGAAGCAGGCAGCATTTCTCCATTCCCAAATCTGGGTAATAGGGCAGCAGAGCCTTTCTGGAAGTCGTGTTCCTAGGTTGTAAATTACATTGGAATGTGCATGGAGAAAGCCCCATAAGTTTATGTCTCATTATTTCTTCTTGGTTTTAATTTTTTTTTAATTGGGGTAAAGCTTAGAATATTGTTTGTCCTAGGTGAACACAATCTGGTTCATTTGTACATTATATATATCTATTCATGTACAGATCCTCTTCCCATGTAAAATGTTACAGAGGGTTCCGCAGACCTTCCTTGCTATATGGTCGGTCTTTTTGAGATATGTATATAATATGATTTTGTATACATATAGTACCACTAATCTTAACTTATCTATTCCCCCCACCTTTCGTTTTAGATGAGCATAGTTTGTTTTCTAAATCTGTGAGTGTCTTTCTCTGCGGAAATATGTTCATTTGTATCAGTTATTAGATAACGCCTATTAGTGATATCAAAGAATACAGGTCTTTTGCTTTCCAACTTACCTCATCTTTCGTGATTATCTCCAGACTCATTTGTGGTGCCTCAAAGAGCAATGGTTCATTGTCTTCCATGGCTAATATTCCATTGTGTATATGGACCACTTCTTCTTTATCCATTTACCTGTTGTTGGACATTTTGATTGCTTCACTGTCTTGGATATTGTGAATAAGGCTGCACTGCAGCTTTTGCGGCCTGTGTCTTCTCGATTCTTGTCTTCTCAGGTGAGAGGTCCAATGGTGCCCCTGCTGGATTGCAGGGTACCTCCATTGTTACTTTTAAACACAGCTGCTTTCTGTTCTCACTATTGGCTGTTACCCCTTTATGTCTCACCAGCAGGTAGAGGGTACACAGTTCTCTAAAACCCCTTCAGCATTTATTGTTTGTAGACATTTTGCTGATGGTCAGTCGACTGGTGTAAGTTGAAACTTTTTGTAGATTAGATTCCATGCGTCTAACACTCCCTGAGGTTGAGCTTTTATCCATTTTCCTTTTTTTAAAGAGTGTAAGAAAAACTTAACTCTTCATAATCGCTTCTTGAAACATTTGCCTGTTTTGAATTTTTTTGTCCATTCTCTACTTCAGCACAAATTTTTAGGGCAAGTTTCCTTTACAGCCCTGAGTCCTTGTGAATGTTAAGTGACCATTAGCTGTGACTTTAAAGCTGCTCTTGCAGGAAACGGCCACAAGGTGGCAGCATTTCTCCTTTACCAAATTTGGTTACTACGGAAACAGAGCCTTAATGGAAGTGGTGTTCTAGGTTGTATATTAGAATGGAAAATGCCAGGAAAAAGCCCTTTAAGTTTATGTCTCATTACTTCTTGTTCATATTTGTAATTTACTTTTAATTTTTTATCCCAGCAAATTTGATTACAATGGTTTGTTTGTTCTAGGTGTGCAAGATGTGGTTCTTTCACACATATACAGGTATCTATTCTTCCTCGCATCCTTTTCCCATGTAGGTTATGACACAATGTTGAGTAGTCTTCTCCTGGTCTTCCGTACGTCCTTCCTGGTTATATAGCAACCTAGGCAATGACTTCCAGAACGGCTCTGCTGCCGTAGTACCCAGATTTGGGAATGGAGAAATGCTGCATCCTTGTGGCCGTTTCCCACAACAGCAGCTTTAAACCCACGGCAAAAGGTCACTAAATATTCACCAATTGCAGGTGTGTAAATGACACCGGCCCTCCAAAAAATACTGAGGTCGAAAATCGACCAAGAAATTCCAGAGTGCAACCTTCCAAAAGAAAATTTGAAGAGGTATATTATACTCACACATTTTTCTTTTTTCTCTTATCAGAAAATAAAAAGGTGTGGAAAAATGATGAATTGTAGGAATTTTTACAAACATGCAAACCCAAATTACAAAAACCTATCAGCTCACACCAGTCAGAACAGCCATCAACAAAAATGATGCAAACAATAAATGCTGACGTGATTGTGGAGAAATGCGTATCCTCGATTCTAAAGGGGACGTGGTTAGAGCCACTAATCAAAGCACAATTGAGGTGCCTTGAAAAGGTAAACGTTGAGCTACCATTCCAGTCAATCAATCATACCCACTGCTGGGTCTATCACCTGAGAAAATGAAAATCAAAAATCACAGGCTGGCAATCCTGCACTCCAGCAATATTTACCATAGGCAACAGTTGGAAGCAACGAAAATGTCCATCAACAGAGGAATGCACCAAGAAGAAGTGGTCCATGTACACAATGGAATATTAGCCATGGAAAACATTGAAGCACTGCATTTTGAGGCACCATACATGAGCCTGGAGATAATCACAAAACATGAAGTAGGTCGGAAAGCAAAAGACCTATATCCTATATTATCACTTATGGCATTATCTAATAACTGACACAGATGAACATATTTCCAAAGAGAAAGACACTCACAGGCTTAGAAAACAAACTATGCTCATCGAAAAGGAAAGGAGGGGTGAAATTGAGAAATGAAGCTTAGTGTTACTATACATATACAAATACATAGTATATACATGTATCAAAAAGACCGAACATATAGCAAGGGAGGTCGATGGAACACTGTAATATTTTACATGGGAAGAGGATCTGTACATTAATAGACATACATAATGTATAAATGAAGCAGATTGTGTACACCTAGGACAAACAATATTCTAAACTTTACCCAGATTAAAAAAATTTAAAACCAAGAAGAAGTAATGCGACATAAACTTATGGGGATTTCTCCTGGCAAATTCCATTCTAATTTACAACCTAGGAAAATGACTTCCAGAAATGCTCTGCTGCCCTAGTACCCATATTGGGGAATGGAGAAATGCTACCTCCTTGTGGCCGTTTCCCACAACAGCAGCTTTGAACCCACTGCAAAAGGTGACTAAATTTTCACCAACTTGCATTTCTGTAAATGGCACCTGCCTTCCAGAAAATTTCCTCGGTCAAAAATCGACCAAAGGGCTTCCCTGGTGGCGCAGTGGTTGAGAATCCGCCTGCCAATGCAGAGGACATGGGTTCGAGCCCTGGTCTGGGAAGATCCCACATGCCGCAGAGCGGCTGGGCCCGTGAGCCACAATTACTGAGCCTGCGCATCTGGAGCCTGTGCTCGGCAACAAGAGAGGCCGCAATAGTGAGAGGCCTGCGCACCGCGATGAAGAGTGGCCCCCGATTGCCACAACTGGAGAAAGCCGTCGCACAGAAACGAAGACCCAACACAGCCATGAATAAATAAAAATTAAAAAAAAAAAAGAAAAAAAAAAGAACCAAATCCCCATCTTTTATGGGAATAAATCAGTAAACAATATCTACAATTAAAAAAAAAAAATCGACCAAAAACTTCAGAAGAGGGCAACCTTGGAAGAAGACAAGTTCAAGAGCTATATTGTACTCACGGGTTTTTCTTTTAAGAGAAAAGAAAAAGGCGTAGGAATATGATGAATTTTAAAAATTTTAATGACATGCATACCCATATTAAAAAAACCTATCAGCTCACAGCAGTCAGAATGGCCATTAGGAAAAATGCTGCAAAAGACAAATGGTGAAGGGAGTGTGGAGAAATGCGTACCCTCGGTTGTAAGGGGGGGCATGTAAAGAGCCACTAATGAAAACACAGTGTAGGTGCTTTAAAAAGGGAAACATTGAGCTACCAGTCAATCAAGCACAACAAATGCTTGGCCTATCACCTGAGAAAATGAGATTCAAAAAGTCACAGGCTGGCAAACCTGTACGCCAGCAAGATTTACCATAGCCAGCACTTGGAAGCAATGAAAATGTCCATCAACCGAGGAATGCACCAAGAAGAATTGGTCCACGTACACAATGGAATATTACTCTAATAATAAATATAAATTCAATTTAAAAACAAACAAAAGCAAGGAGACATCAACATTTGTGGGTTTATCCGGGCACATTGCACTCTAATTTATAACCGAAGAACACCACTGGCTGGTAAGTCTGTTCTCCTAATACCAGCAACGGGACCGGAGAAACGCTGCCGCTTTTTGGCCGATACCTGCAAAAGCAGGTTTAAAGCCTGAGCTAATGGTCATTTCATATGAACAAGTACTGCAGGGCTATAAATGAAACCTGCCCTCAAAATGTCTTGAGGGAGATAATGGCCAAAATATTTCAAATGGTGACACATACTTTAAGAAAACACTTTGAAGAAATAAACTCTAATAACAGCTGGAAAAACAAAAAGGACATGTCTTAAAGCTCAATTTCTACGCATTATGAGACACATGCAAATTCAACCACAAAGAGGTATCAGCTCACACCACTCAGAATAACCATCAGCAAAAAGTACAAAGAATAAATGCTGAAGGTGCAGGGAAGAAATACATACCCTCCACTTTAAGTGGGACGTAACCTGGAAAGAGGCACTAAGGAGAACAGAACAGAGGTGGCTTTAAAAGGTATACATTTAGCTACCATATGATCCAGCAGACCTATTCCTGGACCTATAAACTAAGAAGACAAAATTGGAAGGACGCAGGCATGCAAATCTGTATTGCATAGTATTACAAAAGCCAACATATGGAAATAACCAAAAAGTCCACCGACAGATGGGTGGACAAAGCAGAACTGCTATCTGTACAGATGGAATATGAGCTAGTGAAAAAATGAAACAATGCCATTTGCAGCACCATAGATGAGTCTAGAAGTAATCACGCAACTTGGAGTAAGTGAGAAAGCGAAAGACACATATCCTATTATATCACATATAGGGGTTACCTGAAAAATGATACAAACAAAGATATTTCCAGAGAGAAACACTATCATAGATTCATTAAAAAAACTTATGGTTCACCAAATAGAAAGTTGTGAGGATTGGATACATTACCATATTGAGGTTAACAGAGAGATACAAACACATGTGAAATATGTAATCACCAAAGACCTACGCAATACCAAGAGAAGACTACTCAACATTGTGTCATAACCTACATGGGAAAAGGCTCCGAAGAAGAATAGATATATGTATATGTGTGAAAGAACCACATCTTGCACACCTAGAACAAACAAAACATTGTAATCAAGTTTGCTGTGATAAAAAATAAAAATTAAGTTAAAAATACCAACAAGAAGTAATGAGACATAAATTAAAGGGCGTTTTCCTCTCACATGCCATTCTAATTTACAACCTAGAACACCACTTCCAGTAAGGCTCTGTTGCCCTAGAAACCAGATTTGGTAAAGGAGAAATGCTGCCGCCATGTGGCCGATTCCCGCAAGAGCAGATTTTAACCCACAGCTAATGGTCACTTACCATTCACAAGGACTCAGGGCTGTAAAGGACACCTGCTCTCAAAATTGTGCTGAGGTAGGGAATGGATAAAAAAAATTCAAAACAGGCAAAATTTTCAAGAAGATAGTATGAAGAGGTAAGTTTTACTCACTCTCTTTTTAAAGAAAGGAAAATGGATAAAAGCTCAGCCTCAGGAAGTATTAGACTCATGCAATCTAAGCTACAAAATGTCTTCAACTCACACCAGTCGACTGACCATTGGCAAAAAGTCTACAAACAATAAATGCTGAAGAGGTTTTAGAGAACTGTGTAGCCTCTAGCTGCTGGTGAGATGTAAAAGGGTTAATCGCTAATAATGAGAACAGGAAAGAGCTGCGTTTAAAAGGAAAAATTGAGGTACCAGTCAATCCAGCAGGCGCACCAATGGGCCTCTCACCTGAGAAGACCAGAATGAAGAAGACCCGGGCTGCAAAAGCTGCACTGCAGCCTTATTCACAATAGACAAGACAGTGAAGCAACCAAAATGTCCATCTACAGATGAAAGGATAAAGAAGAAGTGGTCCATGTACACAATGAATACTAGCCATGGAAAACAATGAAACACTGCTCTTTGAGGCCCCATAAATGATCTTGGAGATAATCACAGAACATGAGGTAAGTCGGAAAGCAAAAGTCCTATATCCTATGATATCACTTATAGGCGTTATCTAATAACTGACACAAATGAACATATTTCCACACAGAAAGTCAATCACAGACTTATTAAAAAAGAACTATGCTTATCTAAAAGTAAAGGTGGGGGGAATGGATAAATGAAGATTAGCGTTACCATATGTATACAAATACATATTATATACATATATCAAAAAGACCGACCATATAGCAAGGAAGGATTACGGAACACTGTAATAATTTACAAGGGAAGAGGATCTCTACATAAATAGGTATGTAGAATATGTAGATGAACCAGAGTGTGTACACCTTGGACAAGCAACATTCTAACCATTACCCCAATTGAAAAAATTAAAACAACGAACTAGGAGTAATGAGACATAGACTTATGGGGGGTTTTCCTGGCACATTCCATTCAAATTTACAACCTAGACAAACGACTTCTAGAATGGCTCTGCTGCCCTAGTACCCAGATTTGGGAATGGAGAAATGCTGCTTCCTTGTGGCCGTTTCCCACAACAGCAGCTTTAAACCCACTGCAAAAGGTCACTAAATATTCACCAATTGCAGTTCTGTAAATGACACCTGCCCTCCAAAAAATACGGAGGTCGAAAATCGACCAAAAAATTCTAGAGTGCAACCTTCCAAAAAGAATATTTGAAGAGGTATATTATACTCACACTTTTTTTGCTTTTTTCTTTTAACAGAAAAGAAAAAGCTGTGGAAAAATGATGAATTGTAGGAATTTTTACAGACATTTAAACCCATATTACAAAAACCTATCAGCTCACACCAGTCATAATGGCAATCAAAAAAAATTCTGCCAACAATAAATGCTGACGTGATTGTGGAGAAATGCGTACCCTTGATTCTAAGGGGGACGTGGTAAGAGCCACTAATGAAAGCACAATGGAGTTGCCTTGAAAAGGTAAACGTTGAGCTACCGTACCAGTCAATCAATCATACCCACTGCTGGGTCTATCACCTGAGAAAATGAAAATCAAAAATCACAGGCGGGAAATCCTGCACTCCAGCCATATTTACCATAGGCAACACTTGGAAGCAACGAAAATGTCCATCGACAGAGGAATGCACCAAGAAGAAGTGGTCCATGTACACAAAGGAATATTAGCCATGGAAAACATTGAAGCACTGCTCTTTGAGGCACCATACTTGAGCCTGGAGATAATCACAAAACATGAAGTAGGTCGGAAAGCAAAACACCTATATCCTATATTATCACTTATGGCATTATCTAATAACTAACACAGATGAACATATTTCCAAAGAGAAAGACACTCACAGGCTTAGAAAACAAACTATGCTCATCTGAAAGGAAAGGAGGGGGGAAACTGAGAAATGAACATTAGAGTTACCATACATATATAAATACATATTATATACATGTATCAAAAACACCGAACATATAGCAAGGGAGGTCGATGGAACACTGTAATATTTTACATGGGAAGAGGATCTGTACATTAATAGACATACATAATGTACAAATGAACCAGATTGTGTACACCTAGGAAAAACAATATTCTAAACTTTACCCAGATTAAAAAAATTTTAAAAACCAAGAAGAAGTAATGACACATAAACTTATGGGGATTTCTCCTGGCAATTTCCATTCTAATTTACAACCTAGGACAATGACTTCCAGAAAGGCTCTGCTGCCCTAGTACCCAGATTGGGGAATGGAGAAATGCTACCTCCTTGTGGCCGTTTCCCACAACAGCAGCTTTGAACCCACTGCAAAAGGTCACTAAATTTTCACCAACTTGCAGTTCTGTAAATGATACCTGCCCTCCAGAAAATTTCTGGGGTCAAAAATCGACCAAAAAATTCAAAAGAGGGCAAGCTTCGAAGAAGACAAGTTCAAGAGCTATATTGTACTCACGGGTTTTTCTTTTAAGAGAAAAGAAAAAGGGGTAGGAATATGACGAATTTAAAAAATTTTAATGACATGCATACCCATATTACAAAAACCTATCAGCTCACAGCAGTCAGAATGGCCTTTAGGAAAAATGCTGCAAAAAATAAACCGTGAAGGGAGTGTGGAGAAATGCGTACCTTCGGTTGTAAGGGGGGGCATGTAAAGAGCCACTAATGAAAACACAGTGTAGGTGCTTTGAAAAGGGAAACATTGAGCTACCAGTCAATCAATCACAACCACTGCTTGGCCTATCACTTGAGAAAATGAGAATCAAAAAGTCACAGGCTGGCAAACCTGTACGCCAGCAAGATTTACCATAGCCAGCACTTGGAAGCAATGAAAATGTCCATCAACCGAGGAATGCACCAAGAAGAAGTGGTCCACGTACACAATGGAATATTACTCTAATAATAAATATAAACTCAATTTAAAAACAAACAAAAGCAAGGAGACATCAACATTTGTGGGTTTATCCGGGCACATTGCACTCTAATTTATAACCGAAGAACACCACTGGCCGGTAGGTCTGTTTCCCTAGTACCAGCATGGGAAACGTAGAAAGGCTGCCGCTCTCTGGCCGTTACCTGCAAAAGCAGGTTTAAAGCCTGAGCTAATGGTCACTTCATATGAACAAGTACTGCAGGGCTGTAAATGAAACCTGCCCTCAAAATGTCTTGAGGGAGATAATGGCCAAAATATTTCAAATGGTGACACATACTTTAAGAAAACACTGTGAAGAAATAAGCTCTAATCACAGCTGGAAAAATAAAAAGATCATGTCTTAAAGCTCAATTTCAACGCATTATGAGACACATGCAAATTCAACCACAAAGAGGTATCAGCTCACACCACTCAGAATAATCATCAGCAAAAACTACAAAGAATAAATCCTGAAGGTGCTGGGAAGAAATACATGCCCTCCACTTTAAGTGGGACGTAACCTGGAAAGAGCCACTAAGGAGAACAGAACAGAGGTGCCTTTAAAAAGTAAACATTGAGCTACCATGTGATCCAGCAGACCTATTCCTGGACCTATAAACTAAGAAGACAGAATTGGAAGGACACAGCCACGCAAATCTGCATTGCACACTATTACAATAGCCAAGATATGGAAGTAACCAAAAAGTCCACCGGCAGATGGGTGGACAAAGAAGAACTGCTACCTGTACAGATGGAATATGAGCTAGTGAAAAAATGAAACAATGCCATTTGCAGCACCGTAGATGAGTCTAGAAGTAATCACGCAACTTGGAGTAAGTGAGAAAGCGAAAGACACATATCCTATCATATCATATATAGGGGTTACCTAAAAAATGATACAAACAAAGATATTTCCACAGAGAAACACTATCATAGAATCAATAAAAAAACTTATGGTTCACCAATTAGAAAGGTGTGAGGAATGGATACATTACCGTATTGAGGTTAACAGAGAGATACAAACACCTGTGAAATATGTAATCACCAAAGACCTACGCAATACCAAGAGAAGACTACTCAACATTGTGTCATAACCTACATGGGAAAAGGCTCCGAAGAAGAATAGATATATGTATATGTGTGAAAGAACCACATCTTGCACACCTAGAACAAACAAAACATTGTAATCAAGTTTGCTGTGATAAAAAATAAAACGTAAGTTCAAAATAACAACAAGAAGTAATGAGACATACATTAAAGGGCGTTTTCCTCTCACATGCCATTCTAATTTACAACCTAGAACACCACTTCCAGTAAGGCTCTGTTGACCTAGTAACCAGATTTGGTAAAGGAGAAATGCTGCCGCCATGTGGCCGATTCCCGCAAGAGCAGCTTTTAACCCACAGCTAATGGTCACTTACCATTCACAAGGACTCAGGGCTGTAAAGGACACCTGCCCTCAAAATTGTGCTGAGGTAGGGAATGGATAAAAAAAATTCAAAACAGGCAAAATTTTCAAGAAGACAGTATGAAGAGGTAAGTTTTACTCACTCTCTTTTTAAAGAAAGGAAAATGGATAAAAGCTCAGCCTCAGGAAGTATTAGACTCATGCAATCTAATCTACAAAAAGTCTTCAACTCACACCAGTCGACTGACCATTGGCAAAAAGTCTACAAACAATAAATGCTGAAGAGGTTTTAGAGAACTGTGTACCCTCTAGCTGCTGGTGAGATGTAAAAGGGTTAAACGCTAATAATGAGAACAGGAAAGAGCTGCGTTTAAAAGGAAAAATTGAGGTACCAGTCAATCCAGCAGGCGCACCAATGGGCCTCTCACCTGAGAAGACCAGAATGAAGAAGACCCGGGCTGCAAAAGCTGCACTGCAGCCTTATTCACAATAGACAAGACAGTGAAGCAACCAAAATGTCCATCTACAGATGAAAGGATAAAGAAGAAGTGGTCCATGTACACAATGAATACTAGCCATGGAAAACAATGAAACACTGCTCTTTGAGGCCCCATAGATGATCTTGGAGATAATCACAGAACATGAGGTAAGTCGGAAAGCAAAAGTCCTATATCCTATGATATCACTTATAGGCGTTATCTAATAACTGACACAAATGAACATATTTCCACACAGAAAGTCAATCACAGACTTATTAAAACAGAACTATGCTTATCTAAAAGTAAAGGTGGGGGGAATGGATAAATGAAGATTAGCGTTACCATATGTATACAAATACATATTATATACATATATCAAAAAGACCGACCATATAGCAAGGAAGGATTACGGAACACTGTAATAATTTACAAGGGAAGAGGATCTCTACATAAATAGGTATGTAGAATATGTAGATGAACCAGAGTGTGTACACCTTGGACAAGCAACATTCTAACCATTACCCCAATTGAAAAAATTAAAACAACGAACTAGGAGTAATGAGACATAGACTTATGGGGGGTTTTCCTGGCACATTCCATTCAAATTTACAACCTAGACAAACGACTTCTAGAATGGCTCTGCTGCCCTAGTACCCAGATTTGGGAATGGAGAAATGCTGCATCCTTGTGGCCGTTTCCCACAACAGCAGCTTTAAACCCACTGCAAAAGGTCACTAAGTATTCACCAATTGCAGTTCTGTAAATGACACCTGACCTCCAAAAAATACTGAGGTCGAAAATCGACCAAAAAATTCTAGAGTGCAACCTTCCAAAAAGAATATTTGAAGAGGTATATTATACTCACACTTTTTTGCTTTTTTCTTTTAACAGAAAAGAAAAAGCCGTGGAAAAATGATGAATTGTAGGAATTTTTACAGACATGTAAACCCAAATTACAAAAACCTATCAGCTCACACCAGTCATAATGGCCATCAAAAAAAATTCTGCCAACAATAAATGCTGACGTGATTGTGGAGAAATGCGTACCCTTGATTCTAAGGGGGACGTGGCAAGAGCCACTAATGAAAGCACAATGGAGTTGCCTTGAAAAGGTAAACGTTGAGCTACCGTACCAGTCAATCAATCATACCCACTGCTGGGTCTATCACCTGAGAAAATGAAAATCAAAAATCACAGGCTGGAAATCCTGCACTCCAGCAATATTTACCATAGGCAACACTTGGAAGCAACGAAAATGTCCATCGACAGAGGAATGCACCAAGAAGAAGTGGTCCATGTACACAATGGAATATTAGCCATGGAAAACATTGAAGCACTGCTCTTTGAGGAACCATACTTGAGCCTGGAGATAATCACAAAACATGAAGTAGGTCGGAAAGCAAAACACCTATATCCTATATTATCACTTATGGCATTATCTAATAACTGACACAGATGAACATATTTCCAAAGAGAAAGACACTCACAGGCTTAGAAAACAAACTATGCTCATCTGAAAGGAAAGGAGGGGGGAAATTGAGAAATGAACATTAGTGTTACCATACATATACAAATACATATTATATACATGTATCAAAAACACCGAACATATAGCAAGGGAGGTCGACGGAACACTGTAATATTTTACATGGGAAGAGGATCTGTACATTAATAGACATACATAATGTACAAATGAACCAGATTGTGTACACCTAGGACAAACAATATTCTAAACTTTACCCAGATTAAAAAAATTTTAAAAACCAAGAAGAAGTAATGAGACATAAACTTATGGGGATTTCTCCTGGCAATTTCCATTCTAATTTACAACCTAGGACAAGGACTTCCAGAAAGGCTCTGCTGCCCTAGTACCCAGATTGGGGAATGGAGAAATGCTACCTCCTTGTGGCCGTTTCCCACAACAGCAGCTTTGAACCCACTGCAAAAGGTCACTAAATTTTCACCAACTTGCAGTTCTGTAAATGATACCTGCCCTCCAGAAAATTTCTGGGGTCAAAAATCGACCAAAAAATTCAAAAGAGGGCAAGCTTCGAAGAAGACAAGTTCAAGAGCTATATTGTACTCACGGGTTTTTCTTTTAAGAGGAAAGAAAAAGGGGTAGGAATATGACGAATTTAAAAAATTTTAATGACATGCATACCCATATTACAAAAACCTATCAGCTCACAGCAGTCAGAATGGCCATTAGGAAAAATGCTGCAAAAAATAAACCGTGAAGGGAGTGTGGAGAAATGCGTACCTTCGGTTGTAAGGGGGGGCATGTAAAGAGCCACTAATGAAAACACAGTGTAGGTGCTTTGAAAAGGGAAACATTGAGCTACCAGTCAATCAATCACAACCACTGCTTGGCCTATCACTTGAGAAAATGAGAATCAAAAAGTCACAGGCTGGCAAACCTGTACGCCAGCAAGATTTACCATAGCCAGCACTTGGAAGCAATGAAAATGTCCATCAACCGAGGAATGCACCAAGAAGAAGTGGTCCACGTACACAATGGAATATTACTCTAATAATAAATATAAACTCAATTTAAAAACAAACAAAAGCAAGGAGACATCAACATTTGTGGTTTTATCCGGGCACATTGCACTCTAATTTATAACCGAAGAACACCACTGGCCGTTAGGTCTGTTTCCCTAGTACCAGCATGGGAAACGTAGAAAGGCTGCCGCTCTCTGGCCGTTACCTGCAAAAGCAGGTTTAAAGCCTGAGCTAATGGTCACTTCATATGAACAAGTACTGCAGGGCTGTAAATGAAACCTGCCCTCAAAATGTCTTGAGGGAGATAAAGGCCAAAATATTACAAATGGTGACACATACTTTAAGAAAACACTGTGAAGAAATAAGCTCTAATCACAGCTGGAAAAATAAAAAGATCATGTCTTAAAGCTCAATTTCAACGCATTATGAGACACATGCAAATTCAACCACAAAGAGGTATCAGCTCACACCACTCAGAATAATCATCAGCAAAAACTACAAAGAATAAATCCTGAAGGTGCTGGGAAGAAATACATGCCCTCCACTTTAAGTGGGACGTAACCTGGAAAGAGCCACTAAGGAGAACAGAACAGAGGTGCCTTTAAAAAGTAAACATTGAGCTACCATGTGATCCAGCAGACCTATTCCTGGACCTATAAACTAAGAAGACAGAATTGGAAGGACACAGCCACGCAAATCTGCATTGCACACTATTACAATAGCCAAGATATGGAAGTAACCAAAAAGTCCACCGACAGATGGGTGGACAAAGAAGAACTGCTACCTGTACAGATGGAATATGAGCTAGTGAAAAAATGAAACAATGCCATTTGCAGCACCGTAGATGAGTCTAGAAGTAATCACGCAACTTGGAGTAAGTGAGAAAGCGAAAGACACATATCCTATCATATCATATATAGGGGTTACCTAAAAAATGATACAAACAAAGATATTTCCACAGAGAAACACTATCATAGAATCAATAAAAAAACTTATGGTTCACCAATTAGAAAGGTGTGAGGAATGGATACATTACCGTATTGAGGTTAACAGAGAGATACAAACACCTGTGAAATATGTAATCACCAAAGACCTACGCAATACCAAGAGAAGACTACTCAACATTGTGTCATAACCTACATGGGAAAAGGCTCCGAAGAAGAATAGATATATGTATATGTGTGAAAGAACCACATCTTGCACACCTAGAACAAACAAAACATTGTAATCAAGTTTGCTGTGATAAAAAATAAAACTTAAGTTAAAAATAACAACAAGAAGTAATGAGACATACATTAAAGGGCGTTTTCCTCTCACATGCCATTCTAATTTACAACCTAGAACACCACTTCCAGTAAGGCTCTGTTGACCTAGTAACCAGATTTGGTAAAGGAGAAATGCTGCCGCCATGTGGCCGATTCCCGCAAGAGCAGCTTTTAACCCACAGCTAATGGTCACTTACCATTCACAAGGACTCAGGGCTGTAAAGGACACCTGCCCTCAAAATTGTGCTGAGGTAGGGAATGGATAAAAAAAATTCAAAACAGGCAAAATTTTCAAGAAGACAGTATGAAGAGGTAAGTTTTACTCACTCTCTTTTTAAAGAAAGGAAAATGGATAAAAGCTCAGCCTCAGGAAGTATTAGACTCATGCAATCTAATCTACAAAAAGTCTTCAACTCACACCAGTCGAATGACCATTGGCAAAAAGTCTACAAACAATAAATGCTGAAGAGGTTTTAGAGAACTGTGTACCCTCTAGCTGCTGGTGAGATGTAAAAGGGTTAAACGCTAATAATGAGAACAGGAAAGAGCTGCGTTTAAAAGGAAAAATTGAGGTACCAGTCAATCCAGCAAGCGCACCAATGGGCCTCTCACCTGAGAAGACCAGAATGAAGAAGACCCGGGCTGCAAAAGCTGCACTGCAGCCTTATTCACAATAGACAAGACAGTGAAGCAACCAAAATGTCCATCTACAGATGAAAGGATAAAGAAGAAGTGGTCCATGTACACAATGAATACTAGCCATGGAAAACAATGAAACACTGCTCTTTGAGGCCCCATAGATGATCTTGGAGATAATCACAGAACATGAGGTAAGTCGGAAAGCAAAAGTCCTATATCCTATGATATCACTTATAGGCGTTATCTAATAACTGACACAAATGAACATATTTCCACACAGAAAGTCAATCACAGACTTATTAAAAAAGAACTATGCTTATCTAAAAGTAAAGGTGGGGGGAATGGATAAATGAAGATTAGCGTTACCATATGTATACAAATACATATTATATACATATATCAAAAAGACCGACCATATAGCAAGGAAGGATTACGGAACACTGTAATAATTTACAAGGGAAGAGGATCTCTACATAAATAGGTATGTAGAATATGTAGATGAACCAGAGTGTGTACACCTTGGACAAGCAACATTCTAACCATTACCCCAATTGAAAAAATTAAAACAACGAACTAGGAGTAATGAGACATAGACTTATGGAGGGTTTTCCTGGCACATTCCATTCAAATTTACAACCTAGACAAACGACTTCTAGAATGGCTCTGCTGCCCTAGTACCCAGATTTGGGAATGGAGAAATGCTGCATCCTTGTGGCCGTTTCCCACAACAGCAGCTTTAAACCCACTGCAAAAGGTCACTAAATATTCACCAATTGCAGTTCTGTAAATGACACCTGTCCTCCAAAAAATACTGAGGTCGAAAATCGACCAAAAAATTCTAGAGTGCAACCTTCCAAAAAGAATATTTGAAGAGGTATATTATACTCACACTTTTTTGCTTTTTTCTTTTAACAGAAAAGAAAAAGCCGTGGAAAAATGATGAATTGTAGGAATTTTTACAGACATGTAAACCCAAATTACAAAAACCTATCAGCTCACACCAGTCATAATGGCCATCAAAAAAAATTCTGCCAACAATAAATGCTGACGTGATTGTGGAGAAATGCGTACCCTTGATTCTAAGGGGGACGTGGCAAGAGCCACTAATGAAAGCACAATGGAGTTGCCTTGAAAAGGTAAAAGTTGAGCTACCGTACCAGTCAATCAATCATACCCACTGCTGGGTCTATCACCTGAGAAAATGAAAATCAAAAATCACAGGCTGGAAATCCTGCACTCCAGCAATATTTACCATAGGCAACACTTGGAAGCAACGAAAATGTCCATCGACAGAGGAATGCACCAAGAAGAAGTGGTCCATGTACACAATGGAATATTAGCCATGGAAAACATTGAAGCACTGCTCTTTGAGGAACCATACTTGAGCCTGGAGATAATCACAAAACATGAAGTAGGTCGGAAAGCAAAACACCTATATCCTATATTATCACTTATGGCATTATCTAATAACTGACACAGATGAACATATTTCCAAAGAGAAAGACACTCACAGGCTTAGAAAACAAACTATGCTCATCTGAAAGGAAAGGAGGGGGGAAATTGAGAAATGAACATTAGTGTTACCATACATATACAAATACATATTATATACATGTATCAAAAACACCGAACATATAGCAAGGGAGGTCGACGGAACACTGTAATATTTTACATGGGAAGAGGATCTGTACATTAATAGACATACATAATGTACAAATGAACCAGATTGTGTACACCTAGGACAAACAATATTCTAAACTTTACCCAGATTAAAAAAATTTTAAAAACCAAGAAGAAGTAATGAGACATAAACTTATGGGGATTTCTCCTGGCAATTTCCATTCTAATTTACAACCTAGGACAAGGACTTCCAGAAAGGCTCTGCTGCCCTAGTACCCAGATTGGGGAATGGAGAAATGCTACCTCCTTGTGGCCGTTTCCCACAACAGCAGCTTTGAACCCACTGCAAAAGGTCACTAAATTTTCACCAACTTGCAGTTCTGTAAATGATACCTGCCCTCCAGAAAATTTCTGGGGTCAAAAATCGACCAAAAAATTCAAAAGAGGGCAAGCTTCGAAGAAGACAAGTTCAAGAGCTATATTGTACTCACGGGTTTTTCTTTTAAGAGAAAAGAAAAAGGGGTAGGAATATGACGAATTTAAAAAACTTTAATGACATGCATACCCATATTACAAAAACCTATCAGCTCACAGCAGTCAGAATGGCCATTAGGAAAAATGCTGCAAAAAATAAACCGTGAAGGGAGTGTGGAGAAATGCGTACCTTCGGTTGTAAGGGGGGGCATGTAAAGAGCCACTAATGAAAACACAGTGTAGGTGCTTTGAAAAGGGAAACATTGAGCTACCAGTCAATCAATCACAACCACTGCTTGGCCTATCACTTGAGAAAATGAGAATCAAAAAGTCACAGGCTGGCAAACCTGTACGCCAGCAAGATTTACCATAGCCAGCACTTGGAAGCAATGAAAATGTCCATCAACCGAGGAATGCACCAAGAAGAAGTGGTCCACGTACACAATGGAATATTACTCTAATAATAAATATAAACTCAATTTAAAAACAAACAAAAGCAAGGAGACATCAACATTTGTGGTTTTATCCGGGCACATTGCACTCTAATTTATAACCGAAGAACACCACTGGCCGTTAGGTCTGTTTCCCTAGTACCAGCATGGGAAACGTAGAAAGGCTGCCGCTCTCTGGCCGTTACCTGCAAAAGCAGGTTTAAAGCCTGAGCTAATGGTCACTTCATATGAACAAGTACTGCAGGGCTGTAAATGAAACCTGCCCTCAAAATGTCTTGAGGGAGATAACGGCCAAAATATTACAAATGGTGACACATACTTTAAGAAAACACTGTGAAGAAATAAGCTCTAATCACAGCTGGAAAAATAAAAAGATCATGTCTTAAAGCTCAATTTCAACGCATTATGAGACACATGCAAATTCAACCACAAAGAGGTATCAGCTCACACCACTCAGAATAATCATCAGCAAAAACTACAAAGAATAAATCCTGAAGGTGCTGGGAAGAAATACATGCCCTCCACTTTAAGTGGGACGTAACCTGGAAAGAGCCACTAAGGAGAACAGAACAGAGGTGCCTTTAAAAAGTAAACATTGAGCTACCATGTGATCCAGCAGACCTATTCCTGGACCTATAAACTAAGAAGACAGAATTGGAAGGACACAGCCACGCAAATCTGCATTGCACACTATTACAATAGCCAAGATATGGAAGTAACCAAAAAGTCCACCGACAGATGGGTGGACAAAGAAGAACTGCTACCTGTACAGATGGAATATGAGCTAGTGAAAAAATGAAACAATGCCATTTGCAGCACCGTAGATGAGTCTAGAAGTAATCACGCAACTTGGAGTAAGTGAGAAAGCGAAAGACACATATCCTATCATATCATATATAGGGGTTACCTAAAAAATGATACAAACAAAGATATTTCCACAGAGAAACACTATCATAGAATCAATAAAAAAACTTATGGTTCACCAATTAGAAAGGTGTGAGGAATGGATACATTACCGTATTGAGGTTAACAGAGAGATACAAACACCTGTGAAATATGTAATCACCAAAGACCTACGCAATACCAAGAGAAGACTACTCAACATTGTGTCATAACCTACATGGGAAAAGGCTCCGAAGAAGAATAGATATATGTATATGTGTGAAAGAACCACATCTTGCACACCTAGAACAAACAAAACATTGTAATCAAGTTTGCTGTGATAAAAAATAAAACGTAAGTTAAAAATAACAACAAGAAGTAATGAGACATACATTAAAGGGCGTTTTCCTCTCACATGCCATTCTAATTTACAACCTAGAACACCACTTCCAGTAAGGCTCTGTTGACCTAGTAACCAGATTTGGTAAAGGAGAAATGCTGCCGCCATGTGGCCGATTCCCGCAAGAGCAGCTTTTAACCCACAGCTAATGGTCACTTACCATTCACAAGGACTCAGGGCTGTAAAGGACACCTGCCCTCAAAATTGTGCTGAGGTAGGGAATGGATAAAAAAAATTCAAAACAGGCAAAATTTTCAAGAAGACAGTATGAAGAGGTAAGTTTTACTCACTCTCTTTTTAAAGAAAGGAAAATGGATAAAAGCTCAGCCTCAGGAAGTATTAGACTCATGCAATCTAATCTACAAAAAGTCTTCAACTCACACCAGTCGACTGACCATTGGCAAAAAGTCTACAAACAATAAATGCTGAAGAGGTTTTAGAGAACTGTGTACCCTCTAGCTGCTGGTGAGATGTAAAAGGGTTAAACGCTAATAATGAGAACAGGAAAGAGCTGCGTTTAAAAGGAAAAATTGAGGTACCAGTCAATCCAGCAGGCGCACCAATGGGCCTCTCACCTGAGAAGACCAGAATGAAGAAGACCCGGGCTGCAAAAGCTGCACTGCAGCCTTATTCACAATAGACAAGACAGTGAAGCAACCAAAATGTCCATCTACAGATGAAAGGATAAAGAAGAAGTGGTCCATGTACACAATGAATACTAGCCATGGAAAACAATGAAACACTGCTCTTTGAGGCCCCATAGATGATCTTGGAGATAATCACAGAACATGAGGTAAGTCGGAAAGCAAAAGTCCTATATCCTATGATATCACTTATAGGCGTTATCTAATAACTGACACAAATGAACATATTTCCACACAGAAAGTCAATCACAGACTTATTAAAAAAGAACTATGCTTATCTAAAAGTAAAGGTGGGGGGAATGGATAAATGAAGATTAGCGTTACCATATGTATACAAATACATATTATATACATATATCAAAAAGACCGACCATATAGCAAGGAAGGATTACGGAACACTGTAATAATTTACAAGGGAAGAGGATCTCTACATAAATAGGTATGTAGAATATGTAGATGAACCAGAGTGTGTACACCTTGGACAAGCAACATTCTAACCATTACCCCAATTGAAAAAATTAAAACAACGAACTAGGAGTAATGAGACATAGACTTATGGGGGGTTTTCCTGGCACATTCCATTCAAATTTACAACCTAGACAAACGACTTCTAGAATGGCTCTGCTGCCCTAGTACCCAGATTTGGGAATGGAGAAATGCTGCATCCTTGTGGCCGTTTCCCACAACAGCAGCTTTAAACCCACTGCAAAAGGTCACTAAATATTCACCAATTGCAGTTCTGTAAATGACACCTGACCTCCAAAAAATACTGAGGTCGAAAATCGACCAAAAAATTCTAGAGTGCAACCTTCCAAAAAGAATATTTGAAGAGGTATATTATACTCACACTTTTTTGCTTTTTTCTTTTAACAGAAAAGAAAAAGCCGTGGAAAAATGATGAATTGTAGGAATTTTTACAGACATGTAAACCCAAATTACAAAAACCTATCAGCTCACACCAGTCATAATGGCCATCAAAAAAAATTCTGCCAACAATAAATGCTGACGTGATTGTGGAGAAATGCGTACCCTCGATTCTAAGGGGGACGTGGCAAGAGCCACTAATGAAAGCACAATGGAGTTGCCTTGAAAAGGTAAACGTTGAGCTACCGTACCAGTCAATCAATCATACCCACTGCTGGGTCTATCACCTGAGAAAATGAAAATCAAAAATCACAGGCTGGAAATCCTGCACTCCAGCCATATTTACCATAGGCAACACTTGGAAGCAACGAAAATGTCCATCGACAGAGGAATGCACCAAGAAGAAGTGGTCCATGTACACAATGGAATATTAGCCATGGAAAACATTGAAGCACTGCTCTTTGAGGAACCATACTTGAGCCTGGAGATAATCACAAAACATGAAGTAGGTCGGAAAGCAAAACACCTATATCCTATATTATCACTTATGGCATTATCTAATAACTGACACAGATGAACATATTTCCAAAGAGAAAGACACTCACAGGCTTAGAAAACAAACTATGCTCATCTGAAAGGAAAGGAGGGGGGAAATTGAGAAATGAACATTAGTGTTACCATACATATACAAATACATATTATATACATGTATCAAAAACACCGAACATATAGCAAGGGAGGTCGACGGAACACTGTAATATTTTACATGGGAAGAGGATCTGTACATTAATAGACATACATAATGTACAAATGAACCAGATTGTGTACACCTAGGACAAACAATATTCTAAACTTTACCCAGATTAAAAAAATTTTAAAAACCAAGAAGAAGTAATGAGACATAAACTTATGGGGATTTCTCCTGGCAATTTCCATTCTAATTTACAACCTAGGACAAGGACTTCCAGAAAGGCTCTGCTGCCCTAGTACCCAGATTGGGGAATGGAGAAATGCTACCTCCTTGTGGCCGTTTCCCACAACAGCAGCTTTGAACCCACTGCAAAAGGTCACTAAATTTTCACCAACTTGCAGTTCTGTAAATGATACCTGCCCTCCAGAAAATTTCTGGGGTCAAAAATCGACCAAAAAATTCAAAAGAGGGCAAGCTTCGAAGAAGACAAGTTCAAGAGCTATATTGTACTCATGGGTTTTTCTTTTAAGAGAAAAGAAAAAGGGGTAGGAATATGACGAATTTAAAAAATTTTAATGACATGCATACCCATATTACAAAAACCTATCAGCTCACAGCAGTCAGAATGGCCATTAGGAAAAATGCTGCAAAAAATAAACCGTGAAGGGAGTGTGGAGAAATGCGTACCTTCGGTTGTAAGGGGGGGCATGTAAAGAGCCACTAATGAAAACACAGTGTAGGTGCTTTGAAAAGGGAAACATTGAGCTACCAGTCAATCAATCACAACCACTGCTTGGCCTATCACTTGAGAAAATGAGAATCAAAAAGTCACAGGCTGGCAAACCTGTACGCCAGCAAGATTTACCATAGCCAGCACTTGGAAGCAATGAAAATGTCCATCAACCGAGGAATGCACCAAGAAGAAGTGGTCCACGTACACAATGGAATATTACTCTAATAATAAATATAAACTCAATTTAAAAACAAACAAAAGCAAGGAGACATCAACATTTGTGGTTTTATCCGGGCACATTGCACTCTAATTTATAACCGAAGAACACCACTGGCCGTTAGGTCTGTTTCCCTAGTACCAGCATGGGAAACGTAGAAAGGCTGCCGCTCTCTGGCCGTTACCTGCAAAAGCAGGTTTAAAGCCTGAGCTAATGGTCACTTCATATGAACAAGTACTGCAGGGCTGTAAATGAAACCTGCCCTCAAAATGTCTTGAGGGAGATAAAGGCCAAAATATTACAAATGGTGACACATACTTTAAGAAAACACTGTGAAGAAATAAGCTCTAATCACAGCTGGAAAAATAAAAAGATCATGTCTTAAAGCTCAATTTCAACGCATTATGAGACACATGCAAATTCAACCACAAAGAGGTATCAGCTCACACCACTCAGAATAATCATCAGCAAAAACTACAAAGAATAAATCCTGAAGGTGCTGGGAAGAAATACATGCCCTCCACTTTAAGTGGGACGTAACCTGGAAAGAGCCACTAAGGAGAACAGAACAGAGGTGCCTTTAAAAAGTAAACATTGAGCTACCATGTGATCCAGCAGACCTATTCCTGGACCTATAAACTAAGAAGACAGAATTGGAAGGACACAGCCACGCAAATCTGCATTGCACACTATTACAATAGCCAAGATATGGAAGTAACCAAAAAGTCCACCGACAGATGGGTGGACAAAGAAGAACTGCTACCTGTACAGATGGAATATGAGCTAGTGAAAAAATGAAACAATGCCATTTGCAGCACCGTAGATGAGTCTAGAAGTAATCACGCAACTTGGAGTAAGTGAGAAAGCGAAAGACACATATCCTATCATATCATATATAGGGGTTACCTAAAAAATGATACAAACAAAGATATTTCCACAGAGAAACACTATCATAGAATCAATAAAAAAACTTATGGTTCACCAATTAGAAAGGTGTGAGGAATGGATACATTACCGTATTGAGGTTAACAGAGAGATACAAACACCTGTGAAATATGTAATCACCAAAGACCTACGCAATACCAAGAGAAGACTACTCAACATTGTGTCATAACCTACATGGGAAAAGGCTCCGAAGAAGAATAGATATATGTATATGTGTGAAAGAACCACATCTTGCACACCTAGAACAAACAAAACATTGTAATCAAGTTTGCTGTGATAAAAAATAAAACGTAAGTTAAAAATAACAACAAGAAGTAATGAGACATACATTAAAGGGCGTTTTCCTCTCACATGCCATTCTAATTTACAACCTAGAACACGACTTCCAGTAAGGCTCTGTTGACCTAGTAACCAGATTTGGTAAAGGAGAAATGCTGCCGCCATGTGGCCGATTCCCGCAAGAGCAGCTTTTAACCCACAGCTAATGGTCACTTACCATTCACAAGGACTCAGGGCTGTAAAGGACACCTGCCCTCAAAATTGTGCTGAGGTAGGGAATGGATAAAAAAAATTCAAAACAGGCAAAATTTTCAAGAAGACAGTATGAAGAGGTAAGTTTTACTCACTCTCTTTTTAAAGAAAGGAAAATGGATAAAAGCTCAGCCTCAGGAAGTATTAGACTCATGCAATCTAATCTACAAAAAGTCTTCAACTCACACCAGTCGACTGACCATTGGCAAAAAGTCTACAAACAATAAATGCTGAAGAGGTTTTAGAGAACTGTGTACCCTCTAGCTGCTGGTGAGATGTAAAAGGGTTAAACGCTAATAATGAGAACAGGAAAGAGCTGCGTTTAAAAGGAAAAATTGAGGTACCAGTCAATCCAGCAGGCGCACCAATGGGCCTCTCACCTGAGAAGACCAGAATGAAGAAGACCCGGGCTGCAAAAGCTGCACTGCAGCCTTATTCACAATAGACAAGACAGTGAAGCAACCAAAATGTCCATCTACAGATGAAAGGATAAAGAAGAAGTGGTCCATGTACACAATGAATACTAGCCATGGAAAACAATGAAACACTGCTCTTTGAGGCCCCATAGATGATCTTGGAGATAATCACAGAACATGAGGTAAGTCGGAAAGCAAAAGTCCTATATCCTATGATATCACTTATAGGCGTTATCTAATAACTGACACAAATGAACATATTTCCACACAGAAAGTCAATCACAGACTTATTAAAAAAGAACTATGCTTATCTAAAAGTAAAGGTGGGGGGAATGGATAAATGAAGATTAGCGTTACCATATGTATACAAATACATATTATATACATATATCAAAAAGACCGACCATATAGCAAGGAAGGATTACGGAACACTGTAATAATTTACAAGGGAAGAGGATCTCTACATAAATAGGTATGTAGAATATGTAGATGAACCAGAGTGTGTACACCTTGGACAAGCAACATTCTAACCATTACCCCAATTGAAAAAATTAAAACAACGAACTAGGAGTAATGAGACATAGACTTATGGGGGGTTTTCCTGGCACATTCCATTCAAATTTACAACCTAGACAAACGACTTCTAGAATGGCTCTGCTGCCCTAGTACCCAGATTTGGGAATGGAGAAATGCTGCATCCTTGTGGCCGTTTCCCACAACAGCAGCTTTAAACCCACTGCAAAAGGTCACTAAATATTCACCAATTGCAGTTCTGTAAATGACACCTGACCTCCAAAAAATACTGAGGTCGAAAATCGACCAAAAAATTCTAGAGTGCAACCTTCCAAAAAGAATATTTGAAGAGGTATATTATACTCACACTTTTTTGCTTTTTTCTTTTAACAGAAAAGAAAAAGCCGTGGAAAAATGAGGAATTGTAGGAATTTTTACAGACATGTAAACCCAAATTACAAAAACCTATCAGCTCACACCAGTCATAATGGCCATCAAAAAAAATTCTGCCAACAATAAATGCTGACGTGATTGTGGAGAAATGCGTACCCTTGATTCTAAGGGGGACGTGGCAAGAGCCACTAATGAAAGCACAATGGAGTTGCCTTGAAAAGGTAAACGTTGAGCTACCGTACCAGTCAATCAATCATACCCACTGCTGGGTCTATCACCTGAGAAAATGAAAATCAAAAATCACAGGCTGGAAATCCTGCACTCCAGCAATATTTACCATAGGCAACACTTGGAAGCAACGAAAATGTCCATCGACAGAGGAATAAACCAAGAAGAAGTGGTCCATGTACACAATGGAATATTAGCCATGGAAAACATTGAAGCACTGCTCTTTGAGGAACCATACTTGAGCCTGGAGATAATCACAAAACATGAAGTAGGTCGGAAAGCAAAA
Source organism: Balaenoptera physalus (assembly GCF_965194825.1). Classification (NCBI taxonomy): domain Eukaryota; kingdom Metazoa; phylum Chordata; class Mammalia; order Artiodactyla; family Balaenopteridae; genus Balaenoptera; species Balaenoptera physalus. The sequence goes on along the minus strand of NW_028125452.1, from coordinate 8,288 downwards.
CACCTATATCCTATATTATCACTTATGGCATTATCTAATAACTGACACAGATGAACATATTTCCAAAGAGAAAGACACTCACAGGCTTAGAAAACAAACTATGCTCATCTGAAAGGAAAGGAGGGGGGAAATTGAGAAATGAACATTAGTGTTACCATACATATACAAATACATATTATATACATGTATCAAAAACACCGAACATATAGCAAGGGAGGTCGACGGAACACTGTAATATTTTACATGGGAAGAGGATCTGTACATTAATAGACATACATAATGTACAAATGAACCAGATTGTGTACACCTAGGACAAACAATATTCTAAACTTTACCCAGATTAAAAAAATTTTAAAAACCAAGAAGAAGTAATGAGACATAAACTTATGGGGATTTCTCCTGGCAATTTCCATTCTAATTTACAACCTAGGACAAGGACTTCCAGAAAGGCTCTGCTGCCCTAGTACCCAGATTGGGGAATGGAGAAATGCTACCTCCTTGTGGCCGTTTCCCACAACAGCAGCTTTGAACCCACTGCAAAAGGTCACTAAATTTTCACCAACTTGCAGTTCTGTAAATGATACCTGCCCTCCAGAAAATTTCTGGGGTCAAAAATCGACCAAAAAATTCAAAAGAGGGCAAGCTTCGAAGAAGACAAGTTCAAGAGCTATATTGTACTCACGGGTTTTTCTTTTAAGAGAAAAGAAAAAGGGGTAGGAATATGACGAATTTAAAAAATTTTAATGACATGCATACCCATATTACAAAAACCTATCAGCTCACAGCAGTCAGAATGGCCATTAGGAAAAATGCTGCAAAAAATAAACCGTGAAGGGAGTGTGGAGAAATGCGTACCTTCGGTTGTAAGGGGGGGCATGTAAAGAGCCACTAATGAAAACACAGTGTAGGTGCTTTGAAAAGGGAAACATTGAGCTACCAGTCAATCAATCACAACCACTGCTTGGCCTATCACTTGAGAAAATGAGAATCAAAAAGTCACAGCCTGGCAAACCTGTACGCCAGCAAGATTTACCATAGCCAGCACTTGGAAGCAATGAAAATGTCCATCAACCGAGGAATGCACCAAGAAGAAGTGGTCCACGTACACAATGGAATATTACTCTAATAATAAATATAAACTCAATTTAAAAACAAACAAAAGCAAGGAGACATCAACATTTGTGGTTTTATCCGGGCACATTGCACTCTAATTTATAACCGAAGAACACCACTGGCCGGTAGGTCTGTTTCCCTAGTACCAGCATGGGAAACGTAGAAAGGCTGCCGCTCTCTGGCCGTTACCTGCAAAAGCAGGTTTAAAGCCTGAGCTAATGGTCACTTCATATGAACAAGTACTGCAGGGCTGTAAATGAAACCTGCCCTCAAAATGTCTTGAGGGAGATAACGGCCAAAATATTACAAATGGTGACACATACTTTAAGAAAACACTGTGAAGAAATAAGCTCTAATCACAGCTGGAAAAATAAAAAGATCATGTCTTAAAGCTCAATTTCAACGCATTATGAGACACATGCAAATTCAACCACAAAGAGGTATCAGCTCACACCACTCAGAATAATCATCAGCAAAAACTACAAAGAATAAATCCTGAAGGTGCTGGGAAGAAATACATGCCCTCCACTTTAAGTGGGACGTAACCTGGAAAGAGCCACTAAGGAGAACAGAACAGAGCTGCCTTTAAAAAGTAAACATTGAGCTACCATGTGATCCAGCAGACCTATTCCTGGACCTATAAACGAAGAAGACAGAATTGGAAGGACACAGCCACGCAAATCTGCATTGCACACTATTACAATAGCCAAGATATGGAAGTAACCAAAAAGTCCACCGACAGATGGGTGGACAAAGAAGAACTGCTACCTGTACAGATGGAATATGAGCTAGTGAAAAAATGAAACAATGCCATTTGCAGCACCGTAGATGAGTCTAGAAGTAATCACGCAACTTGGAGTAAGTGAGAAAGCGAAAGACACATATCCTATCATATCATATATAGGGGTTACCTAAAAAATGATACAAACAAAGATATTTCCACAGAGAAACACTATCATAGAATCAATAAAAAAACTTATGGTTCACCAATTAGAAAGGTGTGAGGAATGGATACATTACCGTATTGAGGTTAACAGAGAGATACAAACACCTGTGAAATATGTAATCACCAAAGACCTACGCAATACCAAGAGAAGACTACTCAACATTGTGTCATAACCTACATGGGAAAAGGCTCCGAAGAAGAATAGATATATGTATATGTGTGAAAGAACCACATCTTGCACACCTAGAACAAACAAAACATTGTAATCAAGTTTGCTGTGATAAAAAATAAAACGTAAGTTAAAAATAACAACAAGAAGTAATGAGACATACATTAAAGGGCGTTTTCCTCTCACATGCCATTCTAATTTACAACCTAGAACACCACTTCCAGTAAGGCTCTGTTGACCTAGTAACCAGATTTGGTAAAGGAGAAATGCTGCCGCCATGTGGCCGAATCCCGCAAGAGCAGCTTTTAACCCACAGCTAATGGTCACTTACCATTCACAAGGACTCAGGGCTGTAAAGGACACCTGCCCTCAAAATTGTGCTGAGGTAGGGAATGGATAAAAAAAATTCAAAACAGGCAAAATTTTCAAGAAGACAGTATGAAGAGGTAAGTTTTACTCACTCTCTTTTTAAAGAAAGGAAAATGGATAAAAGCTCAGCCTCAGGAAGTATTAGACTCATGCAATCTAATCTACAAAAAGTCTTCAACTCACACCAGTCGACTGACCATTGGCAAAAAGTCTACAAACAATAAATGCTGAAGAGGTTTTAGAGAACTGTGTACCCTCTAGCTGCTGGTGAGATGTAAAAGGGTTAAACGCTAATAATGAGAACAGGAAAGAGCTGCGTTTAAAAGGAAAAATTGAGGTACCAGTCAATCCAGCAGGCGCACCAATGGGCCTCTCACCTGAGAAGACCAGAATGAAGAAGACCCGGGCTGCAAAAGCTGCACTGCAGCCTTATTCACAATAGACAAGACAGTGAAGCAACCAAAATGTCCATCTACAGATGAAAGGATAAAGAAGAAGTGGTCCATGTACACAATGAATACTAGCCATGGAAAACAATGAAACACTGCTCTTTGAGGCCCCATAGATGATCTTGGAGATAATCACAGAACATGAGGTAAGTCGGAAAGCAAAAGTCCTATATCCTATGATATCACTTATAGGCGTTATCTAATAACTGACACAAATGAACATATTTCCACACAGAAAGTCAATCACAGACTTATTAAAACAGAACTATGCTTATCTAAAAGTAAAGGTGGGGGGAATGGATAAATGAAGATTAGCGTTACCATATGTATACAAATACATATTATATACATATATCAAAAAGACCGACCATATAGCAAGGAAGGATTACGGAACACTGTAATAATTTACAAGGGAAGAGGATCTCTACATAAATAGGTATGTAGAATATGTAGATGAACCAGAGTGTGTACACCTTGGACAAGCAACATTCTAACCATTACCCCAATTGAAAAAATTAAAACAACGAACTAGGAGTAATGAGACATAGACTTATGGGGGGATTTCCTGGCACATTCCATTCAAATTTACAACCTAGACAAACGACTTCTAGAATGGCTCTGCTGCCCTAGTACCCAGATTTGGGAATGGAGAAATGCTGCATCCTTGTGGCCGTTTCCCACAACAGCAGCTTTAAACCCACTGCAAAAGGTCACTAAGTATTCACCAATTGCAGTTCTGTAAATGACACCTGACCTCCAAAAAATACTGAGGTCGAAAATCGACCAAAAAATTCTAGAGTGCAACCTTCCAAAAAGAATATTTGAAGAGGTATATTATACTCACAATTTTTTGCTTTTTTCTTTTAACAGAAAAGAAAAAGCCGTGGAAAAATGATGAATTGTAGGAATTTTTACAGACATGTAAACCCAAATTACAAAAACCTATCAGCTCACACCAGTCATAATGGCCATCAAAAAAAATTCTGCCAACGATAAATGCTGACGTGATTGTGGAGAAATGCGTACCCTCGATTCTAAGGGGGACGTGGCAAGAGCCACTAATGAAAGCACAATGGAGTTGCCTTGAAAAGGTAAACGTTGAGCTACCGTACCAGTCAATCAATCATACCCACTGCTGGGTCTATCACCTGAGAAAATGAAAATCAAAAATCACAGGCTGGAAATCCTGCACTCCAGCAATATTTACCATAGGCAACACTTGGAAGCAACGAAAATGTCCATCGACAGAGGAATGCACCAAGAAGAAGTGGTCCATGTACACAATGGAATATTAGCCATGGAAAACATTGAAGCACTGCTCTTTGAGACACCATACTTGAGCCTGGAGATAATCACAAAACATGAAGTAGGTCGGAAAGCAAAACACCTATATCCTATATTATCACTTATGGCATTATCTAATAACTGACACAGATGAACATATTTCCAAAGAGAAAGACACTCACAGGCTTAGAAAACAAACTATGCTCATCTGAAAGGAAAGGAGGGGGGAAATTGAGAAATGAACATTAGTGTTACCATACATATACAAATACATATTATATACATGTATCAAAAACACCGAACATATAGCAAGGGAGGTCGACGGAACACTGTAATATTTTACATGGGAAGAGGATCTGTACATTAATAGACATACATAATGTACAAATGAACCAGATTGTGTACACCTAGGACAAACAATATTCTAAACTTTACCCAGATTAAAAAAATTTTAAAAACCAAGAAGAAGTAATGAGACATAAACTTATGGGGATTTCTCCTGGCAATTTCCATTCTAATTTACAATCTAGGACAAGGACTTCCAGAAAGGCTCTGCTGCCCTAGTACCCAGATTGGGGAATGGAGAAATGCTACCTCCTTGTGGCCGTTTCCCACAACAGCAGCTTTGAACCCACTGCAAAAGGTCACTAAATTTTCACCAACTTGCAGTTCTGTAAATGATACCTGCCCTCCAGAAAATTTCTGGGGTCAAAAATCGACCAAAAAATTCAAAAGAGGGCAAGCTTCGAAGAAGACAAGTTCAAGAGCTATATTGTACTCACGGGTTTTTCTTTTAAGAGGAAAGAAAAAGGGGTAGGAATATGACGAATTTAAAAAATTTTAATGACATGCATACCCATATTACAAAAACCTATCAGCTCACAGCAGTCAGAATGGCCATTAGGAAAAATGCTGCAAAAAATAAACCGTGAAGGGAGTGTGGAGAAATGCGTACCTTCGGTTGTAAGGGGGGGCATGTAAAGAGCCACTAATGAAAACACAGTGTAGGTGCTTTGAAAAGGGAAACATTGAGCTACCAGTCAATCAATCACAACCACTGCTTGGCCTATCACTTGAGAAAATGAGAATCAAAAAGTCACAGGCTGGCAAACCTGTACGCCAGCAAGATTTACCATAGCCAGCACTTGGAAGCAATGAAAATGTCCATCAACCGAGGAATGCACCAAGAAGAAGTGGTCCACGTACACAATGGAATATTACTCTAATAATAAATATAAACTCAATTTAAAAACAAACAAAAGCAAGGAGACATCAACATTTGTGGTTTTATCCGGGCACATTGCACTCTAATTTATAACCGAAGAACACCACTGGCCGTTAGGTCTGTTTCCCTAGTACCAGCATGGGAAACGTAGAAAGGCTGCCGCTCTCTGGCCGTTACCTGCAAAAGCAGGTTTAAAGCCTGAGCTAATGGTCACTTCATATGAACAAGTACTGCAGGGCTGTAAATGAAACCTGCCCTCAAAATGTCTTGAGGGAGATAACGGCCAAAATATTACAAATGGTGACACATACTTTAAGAAAACACTGTGAAGAAATAAGCTCTAATCACAGCTGGAAAAATAAAAAGATCATGTCTTAAAGCTCAATTTCAACGCATTATGAGACACATGCAAATTCAACCACAAAGAGGTATCAGCTCACACCACTCAGAATAATCATCAGCAAAAACTACAAAGAATAAATCCTGAAGGTGCTGGGAAGAAATACATGCCCTCCACTTTAAGTGGGACGTAACCTGGAAAGAGCCACTAAGGAGAACAGAACAGAGGTGCCTTTAAAAAGTAAACATTGAGCTACCATGTGATCCAGCAGACCTATTCCTGGACCTATAAACTAAGAAGACAGAATTGGAAGGACACAGCCACGCAAATCTGCATTGCACACTATTACAATAGCCAAGATATGGAAGTAACCAAAAAGTCCACCGACAGATGGGTGGACAAAGAAGAACTGCTACCTGTACAGATGGAATATGAGCTAGTGAAAAAATGAAACAATGCCATTTGCAGCACCGTAGATGAGTCTAGAAGTAATCACGCAACTTGGAGTAAGTGAGAAAGCGAAAGACACATATCCTATCATATCATATATAGGGGTTACCTAAAAAATGATACAAACAAAGATATTTCCACAGAGAAACACTATCATAGAATCAATAAAAAAACTTATGGTTCACCAATTAGAAAGGTGTGAGGAATGGATACATTACCGTATTGAGGTTAACAGAGAGATACAAACACCTGTGAAATATGTAATCACCAAAGACCTACGCAATACCAAGAGAAGACTACTCAACATTGTGTCATAACCTACATGGGAAAAGGCTCCGAAGAAGAATAGATATATGTATATGTGTGAAAGAACCACATCTTGCACACCTAGAACAAACAAAACATTGTAATCAAGTTTGCTGTGATAAAAAATAAAACGTAAGTTAAAAATAACAACAAGAAGTAATGAGACATACATTAAAGGGCGTTTTCCTCTCACATGCCATTCTAATTTACAACCTAGAACACCACTTCCAGTAAGGCTCTGTTGACCTAGTAACCAGATTTGGTAAAGGAGAAATGCTGCCGCCATGTGGCCGATTCCCGCAAGAGCAGCTTTTAACCCACAGCTAATGGTCACTTACCATTCACAAGGACTCAGGGCTGTAAAGGACACCTGCCCTCAAAATTGTGCTGAGGTAGGGAATGGATAAAAAAAATTCAAAACAGGCAAAATTTTCAAGAAGACAGTATGAAGAGGTAAGTTTTACTCACTCTCTTTTTAAAGAAAGGAAAATGGATAAAAGCTCAGCCTCAGGAAGTATTAGACTCATGCAATCTAATCTACAAAAAGTCTTCAACTCACACCAGTCGACTGACCATTGGCAAAAAGTCTACAAACAATAAATGCTGAAGAGGTTTTAGAGAACTGTGTACCCTCTAGCTGCTGGTGAGATGTAAAAGGGTTAAACGCTAATAATGAGAACAGGAAAGAGCTGCGTTTAAAAGGAAAAATTGAGGTACCAGTCAATCCAGCAGGCGCACCAATGGGCCTCTCACCTGAGAAGACCAGAATGAAGAAGACCCGGGCTGCAAAAGCTGCACTGCAGCCTTATTCACAATAGACAAGACAGTGAAGCAACCAAAATGTCCATCTACAGATGAAAGGATAAAGAAGAAGTGGTCCATGTACACAATGAATACTAGCCATGGAAAACAATGAAACACTGCTCTTTGAGGCCCCATAGATGATCTTGGAGATAATCACAGAACATGAGGTAAGTCGGAAAGCAAAAGTCCTATATCCTATGATATCACTTATAGGCGTTATCTAATAACTGACACAAATGAACATATTTCCACACAGAAAGTCAATCACAGACTTATTAAAAAAGAACTATGCTTATCTAAAAGTAAAGTTGGGGGGAATGGATAAATGAAGATTAGCGTTACCATATGTATACAAATACATATTATATACATATATCAAAAAGACCGACCATATAGCAAGGAAGGATTACGGAACACTGTAATAATTTACAAGGGAAGAGGATCTCTACATAAATAGGTATGTAGAATATGTAGATGAACCAGAGTGTGTACACCTTGGACAAGCAACATTCTAACCATTACCCCAATTGAAAAAATTAAAACAACGAACTAGGAGTAATGAGACATAGACTTATGGGGGGTTTTCCTGGCACATTCCATTCAAATTTACAACCTAGACAAACGACTTCTAGAATGGCTCTGCTGCCCTAGTACCCAGATTTGGGAATGGAGAAATGCTGCATCCTTGTGGCCGTTTCCCACAACAGCAGCTTTAAACCCACTGCAAAAGGTCACTAAATATTCACCAATTGCAGTTCTGTAAATGACACCTGACCTCCAAAAAATACTGAGGTCGAAAATCGACCAAAAAATTCTAGAGTGCAACCTTCCAA